>NC_092508.1:4647740-4915240 GCF_047511675.1 Marmota flaviventris | reverse complement strand
GAAGCAGCCCATGCTCTTCAGTGCTCTGCGGTTAAGGTGCTGGGCAGTTGGTGCATTCAAGGTTCTTTCCACTTTGACACTTTTGAAAAGATGGAATGATGGGGACATGACCCAGATGTGAGATGAGGAGTCCCTGTGCTCCTTCGCCCAGATCTCATGGTCTTTAGAGACTTGTCAGGTGCCCCTTTGGTGATGGGGACACATGTGGGTGTGACAGCCAGGTCGGCTTCCTGACTCCATCGCTGCAGAGAAGCTACCACAGCCAAGAATGAGCAGGCCAAGCGGCGGCCTTCTCCCTAGAGCACAGAAGAGAGCCCCTGACTCCAGGTAAATAACAGCTGTGAAAGAGAAACGCACTTGGCAGGAGGACAAACAGAACCAAGTCCTGCCTCGTCACATGAGTGGACTGAAGTTTCAGTCACGCACAGCTAGGCATGCAGTCATGAGTTTTCAGATCTGTGCCAGAGATGGAGCTGGAGATTGCGGGGGGGAGGGGCGGCTGGCGCTGCTGGGGACCAGCCCAGAGGCTGCACCTGCCCAGGTACTGGAGATCCTGGGCCTGTAGGACTCGTGTATTATCTATTTGTTTGTTTGTGGTGTTTTATTTCAATCATACCAAATGCCCAAACAAGGACACAAAAACGTTAGCTGCTTCGGTTTTGGTTTTTGGTTTTCTGATTGATTGGCTTTGCAGGACTGGAGGTGAACCCAGGGCCTTGCACACACTAGGCGAGTGCTCTGCCACTGAGCTCATCCCCAGCCCTGATTATCATCTACGTATTATGGCTCCTATTTACTTTTCCGGGATGGCCTGCTTTGTTTTAAAGCAACACTGAAACCAGGCCATGGATGTGCCCTCACAGCCTCCCGAGGTGGCTCTTCCTGACGTCCAAATCCTGGGGCCAGGTGCCAGATGGCAGCGGACGAGGCCTCCTCCAGGGAAGCAGCTTTTTGCCAAATTCTGGACGGCGCTGGCCCAGCACAACATCCAGACCTCCGCAGAATCCCTTGCGTCCACCCTGGAAGGTGCCGAGCCCCAGGTCAGCCTCTCAGCCTGTATCTGTGGAGGTTTGGGACACGGATCAGGAGCTGCCTTCTGTGTTTTGGGGCAGGACCAGGCCCCAGAAACACAGGCAGCTGCCAGTGTCACCCAGTATCATCCCTGCTCCATCAGGGATGGCTGGGGACAAAGTGGGAACAGAAAGACGAATAAAGGAAGAACAGCAGATTGACGGAAGACAGGAATGGAAACAGGAGGACAGAGAGCGGCAAAGGGAGGAAGAGGAGGCCGGCGCCCCCGACCCCAAGCGCCTGGGTCCTCCTGCAATCCTGAGGGCAAGGCTGCCTGCTTCGCTTTCTTCTTTGCTTTTTCATTGTTCCTCTTCTTCTTCCTGCTTCTTTCCCTCCTCCCTCTCTTTTCCTCCTCCTATTCCTTTCTGTCTCTCTCCATCTTCAGAGCCTCAAGGAAGAGTTGGTGATGCTTTATTCCAAGGGATTATGATCAGGTTTTGAGCTCTTGCAATCCACAGTGTTTTAGAAGCACAATGAATTTATTCTCTATTTTCCAAACAGCAATAATTAGATCACTCCAGATAACTAATGCCATGTTTTCAGAAGTCTTGAGCAGATGATAAGCTAATATTTGTACAGTTGACCTTAAAACTGTGACAGCTAAGCAGCTCTTGGAGAGGTGCCCAGAAAAATCTCAGTTATTCAAGGATTTAGCAATGCCATGTGGAAAGGAACTTTCAGAATTCCTTTAAAAATACGTTTTCAGCTTTGCAAATCACTATGTTGGAGTAACTGTGGAATTATTCTTTGACAGTGTAATTACATTTTAATTGTGTAGCAATTATGTGTTCAGTGGTAATTAAGGGGAAGTTCGGCAGCCAATCAGATGCTCCAGGGTGAACCGCGCAGCCTGGCTCACAGGGGGAGACCTCCGCTTTCCTGCAGCCATTCACACGCTGGAGTCGTACCTAAGCCTCTGCAAAGATGGTGGGGACTCTCTTGAAGGGACTTGGACATTCAAACACCCCAAAGAAGCAGCCATTGTCTGTCAGAAACCTCGCTACAGGCTGTTTTACAAAATGTTCTGAAGACAATTTTAGGAAAATATTTCCTGTTGTGCAATCAGCTCCCATGGGACAATCGAGTCCATAGAGGAGAAAGGAAGTCCTTTGTGGGGGTGGGGCGGGTGCGAGAGCCTGTCCAAGCTTCTCCTTAGATGGTCCCGTTCAGAACATTCCCCCTTTCTTTCTCCTCTAAATGTTAAGTGATTCAGACTAGAAACCACAGTCTAGCACAAGTGCACAATGACATGGTCCCATCCCAAAGGACCATTGTCCCCCACCCAGCCCAGTTTCCACATTTCACATTCCCTGACTCACAGATCTGGTCTGGGCCTCCAAGCGAGGACTATCGAAGCCACAGTCTCCTTCACCGGAAACCATTTTCCTAAGCAAAGCCTTTCTAAAATTCCGAACACTTCTCTGTTGTGACCTTCAACCCCGAAGAGCTGCCCAGGTCTGTGTCTTCAGCAGGTCTGCGGCAGACCCCCATGGGGCAGCCGTGGAGAGAACCAAGTCCTCTTCTCAGTCCTGGGGAGGAGCTCCTGACCTGCCCTAGGCACTGCCCCAGGGTGCAGGGAGCTGCTGGTCAGCCTCCTGGGCAGGCCGCATCCCACCAGGGGCAGTGTGGGTGCTGTTTGGTGAAGGGGCTGTTGGTTCTCCCAGAGGAACTTGGCCTGGGTACCATGATGAGATGACCATGCTGTCCCTGGGGTCCCCCCAATGCCCCAGTCCCTGCACAAGCTCTGGGACCCCCCCCCCCCTCAGCCCTACGTGGCTTTACCCTGTGCCACCTAACCTCTATGGGCAGGGATGACATTTTCATCCTTTAACACAATGGGATCATGGACCCCCAGAAACCCACTCCCATTCTCAGGGTGTCTGGACCCCAAGTAAGAGCCCTCTGCAAGAGGTGGCCAGATCAGCGTGGGCTGATTGCAGTCCACATCATCCTTCATCCGTCTTTCTCGAGAGAAGCCAGTGGCATCCACTGCATGGTTGAAACAAGTTTCTGTGGTGAGAAGAGGCACCGAGGCTCCCACTGGCCACTGTTAGGTGGAGAGCCACAGCTGAACCTGGTCCTGGCCTCCCCGGCTTGAAGTCTGTCTCTCCCCCAGCCCATTTTCCACATTTCTGGTAGAGGGCAGCAGATGGTGAGCAGGGTCCTTCCTGACTCTGAAGGTCTGACCCAGGCAGGACAGGGGGCGTGTGTCTTGTGCACAGAGAGTGAGTTCACACACTGGGCAATGTATTTTCTTTTCTTTTCTTTTTTTTTTTTTTTTGGGGGGGGGGTGGGGAATGTATTTTCTAATGAAAGTTTTGAGGAAACATGGCCCGTCACTGGGAATGTGCACAAACTTTGTCTAATTGTTTCCAGGATCCTATCAATGGGGCTCCATCAGAGCTACAATCAAAGATTTAACTTCGAGGCTCTTTATTTCAGCTTCACTTGAAAAAGCTTCATAAAAACTGAAATTGAAAACAACAGAAGTAACTTAAAGAATGGAGATGACTGGGAATTAACACATTCCTTTATGTGGTCATTGAAATTCACGTTTTCAGTGACATGAGAAATTTCTCATGGAGTAAAGTAATACGAAAAAGTAGACACAAAACTATATTTCGTATGTCAATTTTGTGTAAAGCAAGAAGAGTTAAGACCAATTCTATCTGGCTAGAGAGATCTTTGGTGATTTATGGCACTTCTCAAAGTATCTGCAGGGTCCCAGTGAGATTCTGTAGAGAATCTGAGAAATCCTCTAAGGCACATTTTAAGGTATTAAAATAAAAATGAATGTGTATAGTAATGAGTCCAAAATGTCTGGATGCCAGTATTAAAAAGGAAAATTCTGATGCAATTAGATTAAAAGCAATACAAAGAAAAAGGACAAGAAAGAAATCTGACAACAAGACCCAAACAAAATGACCAGAGGTGGTAGAAAAGAGGCCATGGAGAGCAGCAGGCGGCATCTGATCTGGGGAGGGGACAAGGCTGAAGTCTACGGAGAAGAAGCACTGTGGGAAATCCTGGCCTTCTATGTGAAGGGACCTCGGGATTCACCCCATCCACGGAGCAGGGCCTGGACTCAGGCGTGAACTGGGGCTGCCACACTGGCTGACTGTAGCCAGAGGACTTAGAAGTCCTCTGCTCCCAGTGCTGCTCTCTTCTCCTGAACACAGGAAATGCCTCTGAGGACCTCACGGGGTTGCTGTGGGATCCAATGAGAGCACCCACACAATCACGAGTAGGGACAGCCACCCCACAGAGGTCCCCTCCTTTCATGTGCTGACCAGCCTGGCAACAATACAGACAAAAGAGAAGTCGCTGGACACACAAGGGACGGGCAGAAGTCCACTTGTCACTCACGATTGTGACTTACCGTTGTCCGAATGCAGACAATGGCAGCCACTCAGCTGCTGTCTGGGGGTCACCAGAGACACGGAGGGCTCTGGAAACCATGGGGCAGTTTTTAAGACACAAAGTGATATTTATGGGAAATGATTATGTGTTCCCCAAGTTCACAAATATTAAAGTAGAAGTATTTCAATCTATGTTTATGACCCCAATATATGCTCTTTTATTAGTCATGTTTTTAAAAGAGAAACTCTGCTCTTCTCAACACCTGCAAGGACTGTCTTGAATAGCATTTGTAAAACTAATGAAATAAAGGCTTTAACAGTAAATTATTTGGAAAATAAAATGTTATATATTGAAATAAAATTATGATAATAAATAAGATCTTGTCTAAAAAATAGAATATTCGTGTTTAGATGTAGGATTAATTTATGAGCTTCAATGTAATAGGACAAAAATCACAAAAGAGACATTCAAAAGATTTGGCAATAAAAAAAATGTTTAAAATACATAAAATACATATATCCTGATTTATTTAGGGTATACTTATATACAGGATATACCAGAAAATATTCAGAGTCCATAAATTGCTCACAGAAATTGATTAGAAAAAAAGAAGCAGGCTCAACAGATAAGCGGGCAAAGGACTTCAGCCTGCAGGGCACTCGACATCATCAACCACGGAAAACAGGCGTAAAATCAAACATAAAATATAAATAAAAACATAATATAAATATATGACATGCATTATAATATAAATGTGACATGATTTTACACATAGGTAAGGTACATGTGATACATATTCATATTTACAAATATGAAATTAAACATATGGACAGACATTCTCCAAGGTGCCTGCAGCGCGGTCAGCGCCCAGCGCTCTGGACTTGCACCGCCCCTCCCAGGTGGAGAGTCCCCTGTCCCCTGGGCAGATGGGAACAATCACAGGCAGGCTCTGGGGCTCCCCCCTGAGGCCCCTCCCAGGAAGCGGCTCCCGGGGCCTCCAGGTGGGGGTCTCCTTTCTCTTGGTCATCTTATCACACAGCCAAAGTGGAGGAAGCAGAAGGAACCCGGGAACCTGCTCTGTGGCGGTTAAAACCATGGAAACCGCCCACAACCGGGAAGGCTGAAGCGAGCCGCGCCAGCTGCAGAATTTTCACTCTGTCGTTTAATTTATAAGGGAGCCGGGCTGGGGCGACTCGCACGGCGTCTGCGGTGATGGGATCACGCATGCGTGCACGATGGGGAAGGATGGCCGGAGTGACCGCAGCTGACATGAGGGTAAACTGCGCCTAGGAGTCACCTGGGACTCAGGTTGAGGAGAAGAGATACAGGGTTCGAGTCTCTGCATCCTTTTAAACAGCAGCTGTTCTCATCAGAGGTTTCTGGGGGCTCAGGAGCCCCCTGCATGCCCATGCCTGGAGGCTGCTTGTTGTTACTCATGTCACCTTTGGAGGGACCTCCCTGGCACCCACCCATACCTATTATGGGGCACCCTGTTTCTCCTGCCCGTGAGGAACCACACTGCATGGGGTTGGGGTTGGCACCTTTCCTTGACTGCAGCCCCCAAATAGACCCTGAGTGCGGGGCTTGGCCCCCTCCCTGGCCTAGCCTCAGTTCCTGCCGGAGTCTGGCCCAGAGTCAGAGCCCCAGACACATTTGTGGGAGAATGCAGACATGTAGACATGCAGATGAAGTTCCCCTAGGTCAGAGTGCTTGCCAGAAAATGCACAGTTTCCTTCCCTAAATGCTGCAAATTGTAATCCAGAATTCCCTACGTCACAAGCTAAGTGTTCCAGAGCATCATACAGGGGAGCTTGATGGGTCGTCTCTTCATGTTGAAAGGGAACCTACAGCAGCTCATGTCTGTTAAAACCAGACGCCGGGTCCTTGCTCAGAATCTCAATTCCAAGAGTGCCATTGTAACAATGTCATTTTCAAAATTTGCACATCTTTTTGTACGTAACAAATTTCAATACAGAACATTCTGATGAGAAATTGTCTGACCTGCAAAATGGCCTTCGGAGGGAACTTTTGTGGATGTTTTTGCCCTGTGACGGTTCTAGGGATGGAACCAGGGCCTCCAGATGGTAAGTGCGCTGGACCTCTCCGGCACCCAGCTGCAGCAGTGAGCCCTTTGTTCACCCACTTCACCTCCACACATCCTGAGGCTGTTGCAGGTAGCATGACTTGCCTCAGGTGCCAGCTTTAATAACACTGCAAGAGAAGGCACTCTGGGGAAAGACACTCAGAAGAGTGCTAAGCATGACTCTGAGGTTCACCCAGCCTTCGGTGCCTGGAGGGAATCAGTGGAGGCTCACACTTGCTGGCACTTCGCTCTTTTCAAGGCAGTGGCTTGTGCCCGCTGCAGCCTCTGACCTTTCTGGGGCTGGATCTGAGCTGCTTATTGATCTGTGTCCCAGGGAAGTGGAGACTGACAGAGACACCTAGGAACAGCAGGTAGTCACCTGGGCCCAGCACAGCCGTCTCCACGCTCCCGCTCCCTGGACTCCCATCTCACCAGCTCCTTTGGGATGTGCATGGGACGCCCGTCGTATAGACAGATGCAGGAACGAAAGCCGAGGGGATCTTGGTAAATCTGAAGCTCGCGCAGCCAGCATCTGGGAAAGCAGGGCTTGCTCCCCAGTTCTGAGTCTGAATCCTCAACGAGCACACTGAGGTGGCCGTCGTCAATGTGTGCTCTTGGGACCACGGGATCTCACCTCAGCCTCTGTATCAGAACTGCAGGAAGCAAGGCCCAGGAACCTGCCTTCCCCCTGAACTTGATGCTCACCCACGTATCTTTATCCAATTCGACATCTGCTTATCTACATCCATGATTGTGTATAGTCCACATCGACATCTTTACCTCTGTATCTATGTATCATCGCATCTTGTCTTCATCTCCATATCTGTGCCTGTATTTGGAAGTCCCTATATCTCTGTGTCTGGCTGCTATGTGGCAGATGGGACAGGAGCCCAGCTGTGTTCACTCCTAGTTCCACACACTTCCGTCCACAGTATCAGCTGTTCTCAGTCCCTCCTGAACACTGAATGGCTCGGACAGTTTAAAAACAACCCATCAACAACATAAACAAAGAACACAAAGAGACAAAACACACTGGCCAGGCCCAGCCCAGGACAATTGCGCCCGAGTCTCTGGGGTGGTGCCAGGCGCTGCCTTTGTTGAAAGCTTCCAGATGCCAAGCAGCTGCCTCCCTGGTGGGTTGTTGGCAGCAGTTGGTTTTCATCCAGAGCCGGCCTGGAAAGCAGACTGGAATCTCTAAGCAGCATGTGGGTGGGCTGTGACCAGGGTCCCTGCAGGGACCAACCCAGATAGGGTGAGGGCTTCGGCCCTGTCTCTGGGGAGCTCCAGGTTGGACCCCCAGTGCTTGGACTGAGGCCATCTAAGGGCTCCTGTCTGGCGGGTCGGGCTTCCTAGAGGAGGTTCTCCCGTCCTCCTGCCTGGAGGCAGTGTGTGGGGTCAGGGGAGGAATGGGCCTGGGCCAGGAGCCTGGGCCACCTGGGGCCACATTATGTGTCAGAGAACTTCCCGGCCTCCCTGTGGACCTTCACCTGCTTGTACAAGCTCACAGCTGTTCTCTCCTATTTCATGTTATCCTTGAGGGTTTGCCCTTTTTAAAACTTAGACACACACACACTTTTTAATATCAGTGATTCGCTGTTTCCGATGTGGCATCTGTGCAGAACTTCCTACCAGGCTCCCCCACCCCAGCCTTTGTTCACCCTCCCTTCAGCCTCCAGAGAGCAGCCTCCTGGGCACAACCCATTACCCTCTGTCACAACCCATGACAACATCCACCGTAGCAGAGGCTGGCCACCTGATTTCTGTTCTTTCTCTCACTCCTCAACCACAAGGCAGCCCTTTGATGCACTGGGAATCTCAACATCAAGTCCACAGGGTGTTGGGTTTTGGAACCTGAAGCAGCCACAGAAATCACGGTGGGGGAAAAATGCCACCATTTGCCATGATGAGCTCTGGACGGTGAGCACTGCTTTCTGGGCTGAATTCCCTGAACATCGCCCTGTCTAGGGAGCAGAGGGTGCAGGTTCTGGCCCCCTCTTCACCGTGAACGGTTAATGGACACCACCCAGGAGGAGTTCTCTGCTGCCTCCCTCCCTCCCTCAGCTGCTGGCCTCGCCACCCCGTGCCCTGGTAGGTGTCCTGGATCTAGACCTTTCCCTGCAGAAGCTTCCTGTTATCCTACTTAGCAACCGAAAGTGACAGGACAAGAATCCAGAAACCTGACCTTTTATACTGACGCTGCCCTGGGCTGGCTCAGGCAGGGGCCGCACATCCGGCTTTGCTCCTCTTTGCCCAGGGATGAAGTGGGACAGATTCCCTCCAGCGCTAACATTTTGTGTTTCTTTGGGAAGTTCTGAATCTCAGTGTTTTGGTTCTTCTCCATGTTGAATGCCACTGTGCCTTGCTTGGTGACAAGAAGCCCGAGAGGGAGGTGGCCAGGAGGGAGATCCCAGCAATCTCCTCACTGATAGAAATTGGGGAATAGAACACACATATTTTAGGGAAGGAAAAAAAAAAGGTCCAAAACACATTTAGAGGGAAACCAACAGGTTATAAGGAGAATGTATTAGTTGTCTACTGCTGTAGGACAAATCGCCCCCAAACTATGTTCTATGCCAACATGCTTCTGTTGGTCAGAAATCAGTCTCGTCAGGATCTTCTACTTCAAGGTGTCTCTCAAGTTGTCAGCACGGTGTTTAGCAATGGAGGGTCGACCTGGGAAGCTCTGTTTGGGGAGGATGCCTGTCTCTGCACGTCCTACGCAGGGCCAGAGTGCCAGGCATGCACACCCCTGCCTGCCTCTACAGCTTTGGCCTCAGGACTTTCAGTGGCACATGCCAGCGTCTGTTGTCTGAGGCCACCGTAGGTTCCCATTGACCTCTCTAACACAGCTGCATGCTTCATCAAAGCGTGCGAGCGGCAGAGTCAGCCAGAGAACCACGTCCCCAGCACTACCATGTTGAGCCACCAAACCCCTTCATCTGGGTCACATCCTACTGGTCAGAAGCAGAGCGCCAAATTCAGACCATATGCAGATGGAGGGCTCTGTCTGCCCTCCTAGAAGTGAGTCTCAGGGAGTGTAGGATCTTGATGCCAGCCAGCCTTGTTCAGAAGCCACAGTGCTAGGTCAGTGGCTGCTCTAATAAGTTATATGTCACCCAACAACAGGATCCATGGTCCCTGCCTTCATGGTCTTTCTCCAACTTCCCCCTCTCCTAGGCTGTGGCCAGGGCTCCTCCAGGCTGTGGCATGGCGAGAAGCTCTCAGGGACTCCCCCAGCACCCCCATCAGGGCCGTGTGTGGCTCTGCTCCCTGATGACCACCTCTTACAAGTGAGCTCTTTCCCCTCGGCCTCACCTTGCTGGATGACTCCCTTCTCTCCTTCCCCCCATGCCCCACATCTCACCCGCAGGGCCAGTGCCCACCTCTGCACCTACACTTACGCCCTGGCTAAAATAACCGTGTGCTCGCATTCCAGGCTGGACACGTCTGATAGAAACAACTGTGGAGGGAGCCAGTGGCAGACCCCACGAGCAGGGATGCTCGAAAAACCACATCTAGTCAGGGAGGTGGCCCACACCTGTCCCAGTGACTCAGGGGGCGGAGGCAGGAGGAGCGCAAGTTTGAAACCAGCCTCAGCAACTTAGGGAGACCCTGTCTCAAAATTAAAACAGAACTGAGGATGTAGTTTAGCAGCACGGCACCCAGGTTTAATTCTTAGTAGGAAGAAGAAGGGGGGTGAGAAAGAAAAGAAAAAGAAAAAATCACGTTAATTTTGCCAAGGGGGAGGGTACACTGTGGCATGGTGAGGTGGTGGCCGCCTGGGGTCCACCCTCCTGTGGCTAGGCACCACTGTACCAGGCCCATGGTCCTGTCCCACCAGGCTGGCAGCACCCTCGTGCCCAGCATTCCTGACCGCATGTCTCAGTGGTCAGCCAGGTCAAGGTGACTGAGGGGGCCCTGCCTGGACGTCCTGCTGGCGGAGCCGGAGAACACATTCCCACCCCTCACCCGACTTGCGATGGTCCAGTCCTGGCCAGTCCTCTCTCCGTCTTTCCCTAGAGGCACACCAGGTCACTGCACATCCCTCAGAGCGCCTGCCTTCAATTCCCAGGACCCGCAACTGTCAGGGGCTCCTGCCCAGACCCTGGCCGGAGGCCTGGTCCCCCAGGGCTGCTGTGGGCTCAGATAGGCAGAAGGGAAGAGAACTGCCAGGAAGAAAAGCCACGATCCCTATCTCAGAAAGTTACTTTGCAACACTGAAGAACGACCTCTTGGAATTTTCAGAGGTCATGTCAGATCGAGCTGTAGAAAGAATGTTCTAGAAGGACCCTTGGCTGTGACTTGAACTCTGCTTCTGGAGCCTTGACGTCTCCCTTGGGAAATGATATGATGTGACAAGAACATGTCCTCAGGAGGCCAGTGCATCCCACAGAAATTAAAGCCATGGTTGTATGAATAAAATTAAATAAAAATTTGGGAGTGGCAAGGGGCCTTGGAGGTGGCCAGTCCACTCTCCTGTTGGGTGTGCTGTCCAGGGCCTGCAGAGCGAGGCTCTCATTGAGGCTGGCAGTACTCCCCTGCCCATCCACCAGGCCTCTCAGCAAGCCCAAGGCCAGCCCAGGAGACACTCCCTGGTCACCCAGATGTGCTCTGCTCGGCAGCTGGGCAGAAGGGGCAGCCAGAAGTGACCCCAGCAGAGCAGCAGTCTTCCCGGTGCCCGGCAGGGTCTGCTCCAGCAGGAGGTTTCCAGACACACACCCAGCGTTTCACACACAGGAAAGCTCTCCAAAGGCGATTTCATCAAACACCGTCCGAGGGGGATAATAGAGGGGTTTAGTACAAGAGGAGACCAGAACCACGGAACAGTCCTGCTCTCTTGGAAAAGCCACAGAAACCACAGCAGGAACAAATGTGACAAAGAAGGCTCTCTGCCCACCAGGGAGGGAGGACCAGACGTCTCTGTACAGTCCTCACCGAAGGGAAGGACACCTAGGCTGTTCCCATGGCCACAAAGCACACTCATCTTCCAGGAGAAAGACGGTGACCGGGGCTGTGCGACAAAGGGTCATTAAGTAGGAATCACAGGTCAACACACCCGTGAACCACCTCCCAGCCTCATTGACGGACAAGTGACAACAAGCAGTCCTTTCTACCCACCAAAGGGCTTGCTCCTCACTGCTGAGAGCCATAGCTAAGTAGGTACGACACATGGCCATTTCCTTGTCAGCCTACCCCCTGTTGCTTAGAGGAAGGACTCTCCATTGTGGACCCAGGTCATTTGCAGTGACTTTGCATGAAAGGTGACCTTGCTCAAGGACCAGGGCGGATCTGGGTTTAGGGTGGATCAGGGTTTAGGGGGGATCGGGGTTTAGGGAGATCCGGGTTTAGGGCGGTTCCAGGTTTAAGGTGATTCCTGCTGGGAATAGGGCGTATCCTGCTGCCTCAGGCACCTTGAGTTCCCGTTGAGTTCTCGCGGGATTCAGAGAGTATTTGGGATTCAGAGCCCCGTGGAGAGTGTGGATTTTGCCCAGAACGTGCTTGTAGAGTGCCGGTGTGAGTTCGGGAATAAAGAATTGCTGTTTGAACCTACAAGGCTGTGAGTGGCTCGTGATTTTGTGCCCAGCCAGACTGCGGCACCTCACCACTCTTTAGATTTAGTCCTGGGCAGATGGAAAAGACCTCAGGAGCCACAGATGTACTTCTACCTCCTCCAGGTGGGTTTTGGTGGCAGTCAGGGTCTCCAGGAGAGGAATGCCACCTTAGAATGCCTGGTTGGGTGGCACCAGGTCTCCCATCCATACAGCTTATGAGCTCAAGGTGGGAGCTGGTGATGGTGGCCAAGGAGACCTGGGGGAGGTTGGGAGGGGTGGCTCAGGAAATAGGATCACGTAATCGAGAAACATGCACAAAGTTTGCAGGAGCCACATTTTTTGAAAGCCCTGGAGAGACAAGGGAAGCCGAGCCGACAGGTTGAGCAGGCCCTCCTGATTACACCTCACGTCTCTCTTCCCCTGCACCTCTTCTTCATACTAACTGTAAGGGTAATTGCTCAAATATTCTCAGACAGAGAGATAATGGTATGACTTTTTAAAAATGACAATGGTTGAGAGAATGTCAAGGGCAGTCTTCCAGGTGGCAGAGCCCTCAATGTTGCAAACTTGGGGGAAAAAAATAAAAACGATCCAAGCCAGTCAACCAAACTGCATGTCCCGATCTTTACTAAAGAAAGAGTGCTGCTGTATGCAGCCACTCTGCAGGGTCCGGAGGTGGCTGCAGGCAGTGACTCAGAACAATAATACATAGAAGAAGAAGGGGAGGAGGAGGAGGAGGAGGAGGAGGAGGAGAAGGGGCAGGAGGAAGAAAAAGAAGGAGGAAGAGGAGAAGAAAGAGAAGAAGAAAAGTGACTCAGTGGATACAGAAAATGTATTTAGTAATGCTCCATATGTGTACAAACTGAGAGAAGAGAGTTTCCTTAACTTGACAAAGATTTTTGCCAAACACTTTCAATCTTACATTTCCAGTGAAAAAAATGTGAACACTTTTCTTGTTAAGACAACGAGATAAGAATGCCCATTTTTATTAGTACTAGATAATGTCAGAGGTTCTGGGCAACAGAACAAGGAAAAGAAAACAAAGAGCATAAGAATTAAAGAGGAACAGATAAAAGCCAACACTGAATGATCACCTACCTAGAAAACCCAAGGAGTTTTTTAAAACATTGCTGCCAAAAAGACAATATACTGTTATGTTGGTGTCGGTTATCACCAAAGTGCTACATAAATTCAGTGCGATTCCAAACAAAACTTCACTCAGATTTTTTTAGAAGCTCAATAACTTATTTTTTAAATATATAAAGAAATAAAAATCCATGAACATTTAAGTCAATCTTATAAAAGAGAAACAGATGAGTTTCCTTAATAGACATGAAGCCATACTTCCAGGTCGTGGGAATCCGGCACCGAGTCTGGGATAGACAAATAGATGAGTGGGCAGAACAGAGAGCGCAGGGGAAACATGCATTGTGGGAATGTAATGCATATCAGTGACACACAGCACAGGGGAGGATAAATTTAGCAGATGATCTTGGGAAAAGTGGCTCACTCCAGGAAAAAAATTAAATTAGATGTCTATGCCACACCACATGCGAGAGCAGACTCTATTCAGATTTTTTTAAATGTGACAGATAAAATTATAAAGTTAATAGAAGAAACTAGCATAATATCTCATGAGATGGGTCAGGAATGTCCCTCTGAAACAAGACTCCAAGAGCAGAAACTAATCGATAAAATTCATCACATTAAAACAAAGGATTTGTATTCAAGGAAGGATAAAACGCACCAAATTGTTAGATGACAAAATTGCAATGGCTGAAACTGTCAAGAGACGCACACGTAGAATATGCAAGAAATGCTTCTAAATTCACTTGGAAAGTGTAACAATATAGGACACAGTGGCCAAAGAACATGAACAAGCAAATACGAGCAGAAAAACCCCAAAGCTAAGAAGCACGACTGCCTCAATTTTTTAGTTGGAATCAGAAAAAAAGAAATGTAAATTTAAACAACTAAAAGAGGAAAAGTGGGATTGGATGTGAGCCAGCCTTTTCCAGTGATCCAGCCTGACTGGTCAAATTAGATGGCAGGCTCCCGAGGAGGCGGAAGTTCTGCGCCTGGGAGGCCAGCCCAGCATCTGGGGTGCACCAATCTCTTCCAAAGGCCGAGCTCTCCTCTCCAGCAAGGCTGAGCGCTGGCGATCCTAGCAGAGCCTTTAGATGTTCCACCTGAGCAGGAGACAAAAATCCGTGTTCTGGGGCTGGGGCTGGGGCTCAGCAGTAGAGCGGTCACCTAGCACATGTGAGGCCCTGGGTTCAATCTCCGGACCACATAGTAATAAAATAAACATATTGTGTCTAACTAACTACAACTAAAAAATAGATATTAAAAAAAATCAGTGTTCTGCGTCCAACATGGAAGGAGCACATCAGGCTCTCAACTGGGATCCTGAGTACGGCACCCTAGCAGCAAAGGTGAATAGACCAGAGACTGACTGGCTTAGGTGAGGACTGACGTCCAGCAATGAACCATCTCAACCCCGTGACCAGCACAGGTGATGTGTTGTCTTTTGGAAGCCAAGGACATGCCAGTACCCACAGCCACTTAACACGTGGCCTTTACACCACGAGAGTGTTACTAGAGGACAGTGGAGCTCTTTCAAATGAGGAAAGTTGAGCCTGCCAGGAAAACATAGACTTTTAAGTTTGAATATGCCAAAGAGTGTGGATTTGAAATATTAAGCAAAACTTGACAGACTAAAGGAGATGTGCACGGTCACCATGGAACACCTTGCTCAGCAGCCAGGAGACAATCGAGCACCATCTCCGGATCAGGAAGGGGATGGACAGGGCAAGGCTAACCAAAAACTGGACCTCTCTCCTCCCAGCAACTGCAGAATACATATTCTTTTCAAGTTCATGTGGAACCTGTCACCACATTGACAGAGTCCACAAAGTGAGGTTCCAATGAGGTTCCAATTTTCAAACAAATTAACTCATCTGGTATGTTTTCTGTTCATGGTGCATTCAGGCTAGAAAAACAGGAATGGAGAGAGAACTGGACTCCTACCTGCTTGTGAAATGAGCAACATACTTCTAGACAATCCACCAGTGGAAAAAAAGAAGTTATAATCTCAATCAGGAAATGTTTTAAATCAAATGGTCTTTAAAATGCCACAGATCAAAACTCACACGTGACGACTTAGGATATGCTTAGTTTGAGAAACTTACAGCCTTAAATGTATGTATTAAAAAATAAGAAATGTGGGGCTGGGGATGTGGCTCAAGCGGTAGCGCGCTCGCCTGGCATGCGTGCGGCCCGGGTTCAATCCTCAGCACCACATACAAACAAAGATGTTGTGTCTGCCGAAAACTAAAAAATAAATAAATAAATATTAAAATTCTCTCTCTCTCTCCCTCTTTAAAAAAAAAAAAGAAATGTTTAAGATCAATGCTAGAGATCCATCTCAAGAAGTTCTGAAAAAGAATAGCAAACTAAACAAAGAAAAAATAAAAGAAGGAAGTAATAAAAAGTGCAGGAATTAGCCAAATAAAAATAAATGAAGAGAGAATTGATAAAGACAAAGCTAAATCTTTGAAAATATTGATGAAATTGATGAACCTGGCCTACAGCATTCCAGAAGAAAACAGAGGCCAGAGGAAGACTCACACACACATCAGGAAGTGGAGAAGAGCACCAAAGTTTCTCAAGACATTAAGAGCATCTCAACAGAACGTCATAAAACAATGTTATGCCAATGTAGTTAAAAACCAAGGAAAAAGTTGACAAATTTCCAGGAGAAAACCCAGACCCAAATCAATAGGAAGTATTTTTTCTGGTCACTTAAAAAATGTAACCCATAAATTTTAAGTTATCTGCAAAAACAAAACAAAACTCTGCTCCCAAATGATATCACCAATAAATTCTTCAGGGAAAAAAATACTGCTTTTCTGCAAATTATGCCAGAAAATGTAAAAAAAGAGAAACACTTTTTAACTCATTTATAGGTCCAGCATAACCTTGATCCCCAAACCTGACAAGGGTGTGACCAAGAAGGAAAGTTACAATTTACTTCACTCCAGCTCCAGCCCAGTGGAGCGCTTATTTATGTTTAAATGGATAGACGACACTGTGTGTTTTCATTGTGCACAACATGCTTTGAAATATCTACGCAGTGTGGTGGCTGTCACCTTCATGGAGCGGGCGCAGAACCTCCTCACTCTCTTCACGTCCTCCTAGGATGCTACCTGTCTCCCCACAGTCACCACATTGATTCCTTCTGTCCACCTGGGTCATTTCTTCAGCCACCACCTTCTCATCTCCCCCAACATCCCAGCCTCTGGCCACCAGCGCTCCGCTGTCTATCTCCATGATGTCCACTCTGCAGGACCACACCTGGGTGAGATCGTGCGCTCCTTCTCTCTGTGCCTGGCTCAGGTTGTGGTCAATGGCAGAGCTCCACGCTCTCTCGTGTCCGACCAGCCTTCCAGGGCAGCCTTTCACATTTCCTCTCTCCACTCACCGGGTGCTCTCCCTTCCTGGCTGTTGAGAACACTGTTGCCGTGGACTGGCGCGGACTTCTCTTCAGATCTTGGCTTCATTTCCTTTGAATGCACGCAGTAGTGGGATTGCTGGGTCATAGGAAGTTATATTGGGAAAAAATTAAGTCAATTAAAAGATGAAACCTGAGTGATTGCCTAAGTTGGTAGGACTCTACAGAGCAGAGCACTCAAGCAGGGCTTGTCTTCTGTGCCCCGCATTACGTCATTTAGCGTGATGTCCCCCAGGTCCCCCTCTGTTGTCACAAATGGCAGGATTTCCTTCTCTTTTTAAGGGTGAAGAACATGCCACCATTTTTTCTGCATTCACCCCGATGCAGCCTCAACTTGTGTATCAGATTCCTCTGCTTCTTTCAGGAAGGGGGCAGTCACTTTGACCTTGGCTAAGGAGATGCCACGTAGAGCACTTAGTACCCTGTGGGAAACCGCATTCTCCAGTTTATACTCTGAATCTATCTGGGCTGCAGCCAGTCCCCCTGTCTGAACTAGGAGGAACACTGTCCCCTGAGAGAAGACCTTGCAACCACAGCATGTCATTCCTAACCAAGCACCCCCCATTCGACCCCTCACAACAGCATGTCAAGAGTGGACAGCTGCCCTGCTTCACATGCATGGACACAGGCCCAGGAAGTCTGTAATACGTGGAAGGCCACCAGCCAGGACCTGGGGGACCTTGCCTTTGAACTCCAGATGTCAGACTTCAAAGCTGATGTTCTCCCCAACAACAAAGAAAGCCCCCAGCTACCTTCCTAGGAGAAAAAAAAATCAGTTTTCAAGTCTGAGGTTGACTTTACTGGATCGAGGTGTGATAAGTTGACTGCATTCATGGTCCCAATCTTTTCCTGCTTTTGCAGGTTATTTGCAGCCTCCTCCCACCCACTGAGGGTGAGTGCCAGCCTACATTCTGACTAAGGGTGCAGGCAGCCAGGGCAGAATTCCAGCTTCAAATCAGAGCCTGTGCTGCCTTGCATGCTCCCGTTGCCCTCCGACACTTGCACCACTATTACGAGAACCTGTCTGGAGTAGCTTGCCAGGGGACAGGAGGCACACAGCGTACAGTCACACTGCCCTGCTCTCCCAAACCAGGGCCAGCCTGGGTCAGCAGCAGCCAGGCCCCCTCAGATGTATCTTCAGATCCACCTGGTTAACCCCAACTTGACTGGATGCACATGAGAAAAGATAGCTCTTGTTGTGTGTTGAAGTTTGGGGAGTTATTTTGTTGTACAACATTAATGTGGCAATTGATAGCAAATACAAGGCAGAATAAATTTTCATTTCACATGGCAAGCAAAATGGTCATTTTCTCTGTCTTACTTAATTTTGCCCCCGGATTGGTACTTAAACTGAACACTAGAGAGAGAACCAGCAGGTGGTGAAGACCTCCTTGGCCAGTTTGGACAGTAACCCTCAGCCAACAGTTTGAGTTCCAAGACCGGCTGCAAAACCCTGGACTTTGTTTTCTCCTGAGCTTTGACAGTTGAGGTTCTTTAGCATTCATTCTTAATAACTGGTTCATGTTCCCGAGGCCAGTGTCTGAACACAAGTCAATAATTAACCTTGGATTTTTGTAAGGAACACTGAAATTAAAGACAGTTTGGTGGGCTGGGGTTGTGGCTCTGTGGTAGAGCACTTGCCTAGCAAGTCAGAGACACTGGGTTCCATCCTCAGCACCACATAAAAATAAATAAATATAAAGAAAGCCATTTAAAAGAAAAAAAAAAGAAGAAGAAGAAGACAGTTTGGTTTACGTAGCATTAATCGTGATGACAAGCAGCCAGGTTGCTGGGACCAGCATTGCTGGTCTCCCTACCAGGAAATCGCTGGGATTACATGAGTCTGGGAAAGAAACACTGACCATCCAAATAAGGGGGATCACTGAGATTCCCTGAACACCTACAGGGGCTGGAAGGGGACACATCCTTGCTACCATGTTAGAAATCTCCCGCTGGGCTGGCAATCACACTGGACTGATGGGACAACAAAGGTCAGCGGGAGATGCTCAGAGACCTCCCCTTGCTCAATCTCCAGAGACAGATACTAAAGCAAGAAAGCACACAGTCAAGGATGAGCTTTGCACCTAGGGAAACCACTCTGCACACAAAACAAGTTTGGCAAAATACCGAGAGCTGCTGTGTCTGGAGATGGGTGTGTGTTATTATGTTGTTCTCTATGTGCATGCACATAAGATTAGTTAATTAAAATGGGCCAGAGCTGCAGGGCTGTGCCCTCAGGGAAGCCACTGGACTTCACAGGCCAGGCCTGGGCCCGCGGTAGAGCCTGCATCTCATGGTGGATTTGCTCATAGGACAAAGGCCTGAGGAATGACGAGTCAAGAAGGCCATGGTCAGATCTCAGGATGTTTCAATTTGTTCTGAGAGCCCGCTCACACTGGCTGCAGTTGTCCGGGTCAATGCTCAGGTGGGCGTCACACCTGGCTTCCCAACGATGCTCAAAAACAAGGCAGGGCTTCAGCAGCCATCCAGGGTGGCCCTTGGGGTACAAAAATCCAGCTCCAAGGAAGGGTGGGGCACAACCCATGAGCCACAGGTAGGACCATTCTTCTTAGAGCTTCAAACAGGTGGCTGGCCAGGAGCCCAATCCTCCCATGGGAGGGTCCCACTGGGACTTGGGTAGGGGAGGTAGCAGCTGGTAGAGGAGGTCACAGTTTCTGACCTCCCTGGAATGCATTCTGAAAAGAAAGCAAAGATTTATTTCTGTGTTCAATGTGACTTCTGCTCATTTTACAAAAGATTACAATACAGAAAAAACAAGTAAATGAAGGAGGAAATTATCACCGACGTCTCCAGCAGATCACAAGGCTCCTCCCAGTCTTGCAAATGCCACATGCATGACGTGAAGACTGTGTTGTGACCTGACTTAACCCCATACAACTCAGGAGAAGTGTTTTTCCAAATGCCTGCCATTCCTAACACCGATGCACCAGAAAAACAAGATTCACTTTGGGAAAAGGATTTTGATAAACTGATCTAGATGGTCATTCCAGAAATAAAGCCAACCGCATCTTCAACTGAAGCAAAAGTGAAGTCTCAGAGAACAAGCCCAGGGACAACTGAGATGAAGGCCGGCTGCTGTTCTGGGCATGTCAGTAGGGAATTGCAAACGGATCAACCAACTAGCTAGATGATGCCCAGAACGCTTGAAAATCCATTTTAAGTTTTAAAGGGCTGTCTAGTAAACTTTCCATTCATACTTATGCAAAGCTCTCAAAACTCCTTGGTAAAATGAAGTCTTAAATAAATGTTAAAGTCTGGAAACAATAGTCGGCAGTTTTCGGGGGTTAATAAAGGACAGTCTTTAAGGTACTGAAATTTATCCATTGGAATCACAGTTTTCAAGAGCAGGGACTCAGATGAAAGTGCATTTACTTAGGAAATGTAAGTAATATTTCAATGATAACCTGTTGGCATTGCTCACTTAGGTACTTGTCAAGAGAACTGTTGGTGGAGGGCGCTCTCCTGGCAGAGTCCACCTTGCTACTGTGCACGGGTGGGTTGGGTGTGGCAGGATCAGCAAGGGCAGAATCCATGCCGGCATCACCCCACGGTCTGGTGAGTGGATTCCCTGTCCTGTGACACGCATAACCGACGGCTGGAAGTTCCTGAATGTGGTTCTCCAGCCGAGCGTTTGAGCATCATGCACGGCTGTCATCCTTCATTCCCAGTTCACAGACCAGCTCTCCTTTGAAGATAGCATCCGTGTGAACCGTGGAACCCCCTGGCAGCCCCTTACTCCTTTTGCTGAACTTTTTGATGTCGAGATAGAGAATAAGAAGACATCTAGTCAAAAGTTATGATTTAAATCTGTACATATTCTCTCACCACTCTGAATTTCCTGAACACGCAGGGGTTACTAATAGACAGCTTCACCTGCTCAGAAGCGTCTGTAAAGTCCCGAGGCACGTCCCCTGAGCTCCCCTGGGATGAGCAGTCGGGTCGGCACAACTTGGAGAGTAAGGCCCTGTCTCCGTGTTGGAAGCTGATGAGAGTCTCACCCCAGACACGTCCAAAGCCACCAAAGCCATCGGTGTGACGAGACCAGTGCGTCTGAGTCCCTCTCTGCCTGCAGCTCTGCCTGCTGGACGTCCCTCTCTGCCTGCTGGACGTCCCTCTCTGCCTGCTGGATGTCCCTCTCTGCCGCTTCACTCCTCTGCTTCTCTCCAGGCCCTTTGGTCTTTGGCATATTTGCTTTGTTTTCTCTTCCTTATCTCTTCCCATGTCACAGATGGCAGGACAAGAACACAGTGACTCACAGCAGGAGAGTCAATGGCCCTCAGGTGGCCTAGAGGAAGTTCCAGTCAATACTCCTATTTGGAGTGTTTATAAAGTCGCCATGAAGCCTGAATTGGCAAATACCCAACTGTTGAACACTGGGTTGGTGAACAGTAACCACTGCTCCAGAGAAAACACGGGCAAGGCACCTCTGAGCCTCTGGGTCACATTTTTGCCAACCCCTCCACATAGGGTATTGTACCGCGCACGTCTCTGCTGAGAGCAGCCTGTGTGATGGTGTTCCTGAAGCTCTGACCTCGCACCCACAGCGGGCAGCACCGCGAGCCAGGCCTGAACTGGCCTTACCTCACTTGTTTCCCCAGGAGGCATGTCACAGCCTTCTGAGCCAGGAACACTAGACAGCCCTTAACACCACACTCGAGGACCTTTTAAACAGTGAAGTCACCAACCCAAGGACAACAACCTGAAGAGCAGGGCCCTAAGGAGACTGTGAAGACGCACTTAGAGTACCCCAGCTCAGACAGGAGGTCACTGGGCACCTTGCTGGACCTCCGCTGGGAAATGAGCATAGGTAACTCTTCGCTGTTGAGTGCCCCCTGCCCAGGGCTGCAGGGGTGCAGGAAGCACTGATGAGGGGTGCAAATACATGAGAGGGCGGATTCACAGATTCACAAATGCAGAGTCTGAGGATAATGGGGTCTGCAGGGGCACGTCTGTCTCCTCTTTGTCCTTGGTCCCTTTACTTAGTCCACTAGAGGAGCAGGTGGCAGCGAGGGGGCTGACAGTTTACACACTGTGCCCTGGAGACAGGGAGGGGCAAGGGCCTCAAGGTCCCAGGGGCAGGAGAACTGCCCCCCCCCCCCTTTCTCCTGGTGCCGCCTTCTCTCCTGGCTGAACTTCCCCTCTCCGTCTGCTGAGGCTGGGCACAAACCCCCTGCACAGCCCAGCCAGAGGCGGGTGTTTGACCCAACCTGAGCCCATCTACGGCTCTCACCTCCCTCTCTGCCCTAGCCATGAGCCCAGAGGGCAGGGGCAGTGGGAAAGCAGAGTCCTGCGCTCACGGGGAGGGGCCGGGAAGCCCTTGCTGTGTGTGCAGGACGCCACGGGCTCTCAGCTGCCCCTGCTGTCAGCCGTCTCCGGCCTAGGAAGGGCGCCCAGGAAAAGGAGGGACCGGGGAGGAGAGAGAAGCCAGCGCAGGCCGACGAGGGCCCAGCCTCTGAAGTGGGCTGTGTCTGAAGACAGCTGACCCCTTACTCCTCCCAGGGAACACATTTAAAAGAGTATTTTTTTTAAGACAAGTAGAGGCTTATTTTGATTTGCTTTACAAACTGATAGTGTACTTTGATCTATACAAGACAAAACAATAGATTGGTTCCATCATTGCATATTAATTATACAGGGAGGGGTCTCATCGTACATGCACAGAACATATTCTGACCAGTTTTGCTCTTTCCCCTCCCCTAGCCGCCCCCTCCTGCCTCCCGCCCATCCCTCCCTCTGCCCCGGGGGCTCCCTTCTACCTTCACCACAACCTTTTCTCATTTTCCCCTCTAGCGTCCACGTCCACGTCCACACTGGTCTTTCTGAGACTTATTTCACTTAACATGATGCTCTCCAAATTCATCCATTTTCCTGCAAATGACATAATTTTATATTCTTCATGACAGAGTGAGACTCCATCCTGGATATGTGCCCTGTTTTCTTTACCCATCCGTCCGTCCACAGGCACCTGGACTGGTCCCCACAGGGCCGGCGTGAACCGTGCTGTGATAGCCGCGGCATGTGTCTGTCTCTGAAGTGTGCCTGCTTCAATTCTTCTGGTAAACACCGGGCAGTGGGATGCTGGGTTTCTGGTGCCTCTATTTGAGTTTCTTGGGGAGCCTCTGGATTGATTATGGCTGTGCTAAGGGTGATTCTCCTGTCAGTTGGAGTTGGACTCCTGCCCTTTGGGGAAAAGGAGACCCCCTGGGTGTCGGCGGGAAGCGTGAGTGGAAGCCACTCCATGGTCCCGAGACCCTTCTCTTTACATCCTCTAGCTTTTCTCTCTTCTCCGTGGGGTCTCCCTTCCCCCTTTATCGCCCATAACATAAGCTTGCAGATTTGGGCCCGTTGTTTGTCATATTCTTGTAATCAAGTTTTCTGTCTGTTTTTCTTATTTCATTAAAACCACAGGAAGCTGATTTCTCCCTGTAAGTCAGGACTGATTTCTTTCCCCGCATCAGTGATCGTCCTGTAATTTCTAAATGGGCATTTGGCATCTGTCCACCCACGTGATTAAAAAGGCAAAGCCACTTGATGTCTCCCAGTGTGGGCGGTTGGGCTCTGGACCTGCCGGGCATCTCTCCGTCTGAGGGGACAGGTGGACGCCTGTCCTGCACACCCTGATTCTTCTTTCCTGCAGTTTGGCTTGATCCCTGCCTGCGGCCTGAGGCTCCATTCTGGTGCAGAAGCGCGGGAACAGCCTGGGGAGTGGGCAGCTGCTGCTTCCACTTGCTGCCCGGAGCCGCCAGGCCTCATCAGTGACTCATCAGTGGAGACACATCCCTCTGCACAAGTCGTCACTCCTGAACCTAGGGCTTCTGCTCACCCCGGGGCTGCTTCCCGGCATCTTCACCCCTGAGGGCCCTGGAGGATCTGTGCTGGTCCTCAGAAGACACAGGAGGCCAGTCTAACACACATTTTGTCTTCTTTATTCTCTGACCTGTTTCTTACCAAAGCAGGACAGTAGCCACCACCTGCTGGGCTTCTTTGGGGTGTGTGTATATGTTAGACACATTCATTCAATTAACTCTCATAAGCCCCACAAAGAGCAGGTATGTTTTTCATACTTTGTAGACTAAGTGAAATTCAGAGAGGTCAAGTGCCTTGCCCAGGCTCACCCAGCTCAGAAATGACAGCCAGGACTGAGATCCAGCCCTGTCCGACTCCAAGGAACACAAGATTCCCACTACCCGAAACCTGCTGTGGAGAACAGGGAGAATTAGCCCCCATTTGCTCTCTGGGGAGGGCTTGGAGGATTCTTGTAGGGCTGCAGAGAGTTAATTCTCTAATTACAACTTTCCCCTCGAAGAGGGAGGTCTCTGGACCCAGCCCACCATGCTGCTTGCCCTCGCTCAGCGGCCTGGTCCATTTCCCGAGCGGCCAAGGCTGTGTGTCCAGGTCCTCTCTGGGCTTGCCCCGTGTCACCCTGTGCAGCAGGCAGGGTGGGCGCCAGAGCCCTGCGTAGACCCAGGCGTCAGGGCACCCTGGAAGGCAGGGGCAGGGTCCCTACCTTGCTGGCCCTAGCCGCGTGGGGCTGCCGGATGCTGGATGGTGGCCCACCTGAGGACAGTGGCACTGTCATGGCAACACACAGCAGGCTTCAAAGACAGCTTGAGGCAGAGCGTGAACACCTCGCTTCTTCATATGACTCTACGTGGCTGTGTCGGGGTCTCCCCGTTAAATAACATATGCCATAAAGTGAATGGCACCTGTTCCTTTCTACATGCTTAATGTGATTCTCCCCCAAATCTTACACTCTGCATGTGGCCTGTGCTCAAGGCTGAAGCTACATCTCTATTGTTGGGCACCAGGTTAGATGGACAAAACATGGAAGCAAATTGCACACCCGCCATAGAACCTTCTGGGGCTGAGAAGGTCCAGCTGAAATCCAGAGGCAGGAGCCCTCAGGACAGAATGGGGTGCTTTTATGAAATCCCTAAATAACCAGAGAGGATGTTAAAGATACAGTGCTCACAGGAGCGCAATGGAGAATCTGCAGCCGACTTGAAACACATGGGTAACTTGGGGGGCTGATTAAGGCTATGAATGGATGGGTGGTGTGGCCTTGAAGTGGACGCTCGTGTCCCCCACCACCCCGCAGGCCTGGCCTCTGCTGTCTCCCCTGTGCCTCACTGAAGTAGGTGGAGTGGGCCGGTGGGCTGGCCAGGGAGAGGCACAGCAGGACATCCCAGGGCAGGAAGGGAGGGAGGTTGGTGCCCTCTCTTGGCCCCCACTGCTGGGTCCCCCTGCTCCAGTGGCCCCATTAGAGAGCCACTCTGTGAGCCATAGCCAGTCCCCAAACCTGCTCCCTCAGCCAGGAGCTCCAGCTGACCTAGAACCCTGCCCTCTTCGGGTAAGGCCCTTCTGGTAAGACCCCTCTTACTGACCCCCTTCTGAGGGGACCAACCCGTCCCTGCCAGGCCCCACCCAACGGGTTCAGAGCATAACATAGAAGAACACTTATCCCTCGGGGTGGATTCAATGACCCAAGAGATAGGAAGAAGCCAGACGAGGGCCAACCAAGAAGCAGCCGTCACCAGAGACCCTGTGCGGGGCCAGGAGTGGTGGCGTGGCGAAATGGAGGGAAATGCTTCTGAGTCCAGCAGACTCTGGTGTCCACGCACCTGCTCAAGCCCCCGTGTGACCGTTGGCATGTGACCCAACCCTGCTGGCCTCCTCGACCTCGCTTGTAAGAGGGAGAGGTCATGGTTTAGATATAAGGTAGCCTGCCGCAGTCCGGCTGCAGCAAAATAACCGGGGGGTGACGAGCAACTTGTATACATTGATACAGCAGGAGTGGGAGCCGTTTATTGTAGGACAGGAGGGGTATATATACATTCCACACAGCTTATCTAATTAACATAAACTAGATACAGCAGTCGACCAATAAGGAATCTCCACACTTAATGGCTCGCTGGCGCCACCTCACAAACCACTCCCCCTGGCAAAATGCCAGGCGCCATCTTGACTTGTTTACAGACCCTAACAGTAGCCCCCCAAAAGCCCATGTGTGAGACAATGCAAGAGGATTTAGAGTGAGATGATCAGGTTACGAGAGCCTTAAACCAATCAGTGGATTGATCACCTGATGGGATTAATTGAGTGGTGATTGGAGGCAAGTGCGTTGGGGCTGGAGGAGGTGGGACAGTGGCCTCGGGGTATATACATTGTCCGTGAGGAGGTGCATCTCTCTCTGCTTCCTGGTGGCCACGTCCTGAGCTGCTGTCCTCCAGCACATCTTTCCACCATGATGCTTTTCACCTTCAGCCCAGAGCAATGGAACCGGCCACCTATGGACAGAGACCCCTGCAGCAGTAGAAACCAAATAAACTTTAACTCTTCTAAAATTGTTTTTGTCTGATCTTTTGGTCAAAGCAGTGAAAAAGCTAATTAAAACATAAAAGATACACCTTGTGTGCTGAGGAGGGTTGGTCCAGCGGGTGCCAGTCCCTGGAAAACAGATGGACAATATCCAGTCTGTGACTTATCCAGTCTATGACTTCTCAGTGCTGGTCAGCAGCGAGCCCCAGGAAAACAGCAGCCGACACTGGTTGTGCCCATTGCCAGGAGCAAGGGGGAGCAGATGGGGCCTGCACCCTGACCCTCGCCAAGCCCCCTTCCTGGCTAGCCACCTCTCCACTCAGGAGCAGGGGCATGCCACTGGGAATCCTGCTAGCCCTCCCACCTGGGGCCTGGGGCACTGCAAAGGGCACGTCATCTGTGCTGGCCACTGCATCGAGGGAGGCTGCAGCTGCTGGGTCAGGGGCCGCCCTGGGCGGGAGTCTGCCCGGCTAGCGCTCCCCTCCACCCTCGTCTGGCTTCTCGCTGCAGGTTCTCACTCTGCCCAGGAAGTCTCCCACTTCCCAGCCCCATCAGCCCATGCCAAATTGGACCCCAGAGCTCCTCTACCTTCAGCCTCGCCCCTGGGGAGCCAACCCAGGCCTCATGGAATGTCCTGGGCGCCTCTTCCTTCCTGTGGCTTCCCTTCCCTGGGCCATCTCTCCAGGCACGTCTGGAGGGTGCAGTCCAGTGCCCCAGAACCCCTTCTCCTGGGTGCAGACCTGGCTCCTGAGCCCCATCTCCTTGACTCACCAGCCTTGGCCCTCCTACCTCTTCCCCCGCCTGCTCACTGCCAGAGGGATCCGCAGCCCCCTCTCCCTTATTCTACAGTGGCAGTGGTTGACTCTGACCTCCACGTGGCCGGGATGCCCTGCCCCTTTCCTCTCTGGGTCTCTCCTCCATTGCCTCCTCTGCTTGTCCTCCATAGACACCTCACCTCCCACTCCACGGAAGAGAGAAACCCAGGGGCAGAGCTCCTTCTGCTTCCTGCTGCACCTCACAGCCTCCTGCCCCACCCTGCCTCTACTCCTCCTGCCTTCCTGCTCCAGAGTGACCTCCCCATGCTGTGTCCTGCCCACCACCCTCTACAGCACACACAGACCCCACTCCTGCTCCAGTCCCACTTCCCTCCCTCCCGGCCTCTCCAGCCAGCCTCCCAGCCTCCCAGCCTCTGCCTCCCCTGCCTCCCCTCTCCTAGTCCCTAAACTACCAGGCTTTCTTGCCCGGGCCCTTCACCTTTGCTCCACCCTCTGCCTGAAACACCCTTCCTCCCGTTCTTCCCCTAGCTGGTGCCCTTCGTGACCCATTTTCTGAATGTCGCCTGTCCTCTGTATGTCTCCACAAGAACACGCCTGAGCCTGGCTGTTCTGCTCTGCTGGCCCAAGTCCCTCCAGCCTTCCAGGGCTCATCTGCCCTGGAGGTCCACATGGCTCCAGTTCCAGCCCACGCACAGGAGCCCGCGAGACCACAGATCTGCAGCGGTTGGCAGAGCTGGAGGCTCATGTGCCCTCCTCAGCCACCTAAGCTGCTCCCTGCTGAGGCCTCGCTCTGGTCATCACCTGGAACCCTGCTACCCTTCACCCCCAACTCCATGCTGCCAAAGGGCCAGTGGCCACCCAAGACTCAGAGATGCTGCAGGTACAGGAGAAAACCTTCAAGTTGCACGCCAGACCCCAACACTGCAGGAGTCTCTTTCCTCTTCACAAGTTTCTCACAGCCGGGTCCTGCAGGTGTGGGGAGGCCTCCTCCATCCCCGCACCTCTGCTGCTCCCCACCTGGAGGTCCTGCAGGTGTGGGGAGGCCTCCTCCATCCCTGCACCTCTGCTGCTCCCCACCTGGAGGTCCTGCAGGTGTGGGGAGACGTCTTCTGTCCCTGCACCTCTGCTGTCCCACCTGGAGCCACACTCCTGCCTGAGCCCCAGCCGCCCATGCAGGCTATTCTCACTGTACGTAACCCTCTCGCCTTGAGGCAAAGCACAGGGACCCTCAGCTCATGCCTGCTGTGGCTCTTTGCCTAATCAAAGAGCAGTTTTCTCCCAGAGAGGAATTCTGCACCCTTGCCAGGTCCCCCCACTCGTCATTCTATGGACACAGTGGCCCCACCCAGAAGACACAGCCCCTGTTGCTTAATCGGGAACAGATGCTTCCACACGGATCAGGGTAACCTGCCACAGTTATTAGGAAAGAGACCCCACGCCCATGCCTCGTGATGGCAGAACATCAACTGCATTCTCTCCTGGCCAGGGACACCCAGGCGGAGTGTGGTGTGGCCGCGCATGCGTCACTGGCACAAGCTCACGTTTCCTGGGAGACCTGGAACAGTCTAGACAGGCCGCAGTGTCTTGTTTTAAACCAAAGCCACAGTCTTATTCTAAAGAGACCTCAAGTTAATAATAAAAGACATAACTTCTCCCTGTTCTGGAGTCTGCAGAAACCGAGCTGAGCCCTGCTGGGAAGGCTGACACCTGCAGATTCCACCCTCGTGGCCTCCGGAGGGCTCTGCACTCCCTGAGGGACAGCTTAAGTGTCCAAGCTGCCTGCTCCTGGGATTCTTGGGTCTGTGGTTCCTCCGTGCCAAAGACACAGGACACGTGAGGCACATGTGGGCACCTGTCCCATGGGCAGAACAAAGCATGCCCGCCAGCCCCCCACCACGTCACTTTACAATCAGAGCACAGGCAGGCAGCCGCATGAGGGATAGTACCACGCAGGAAGACCCATGCACCCCTATTCCTATCCTGCGCCCTTCCCCAGGATCCCCACCCTGACTTTCCAGAAATTTTCCATCTCCCCCCAGGCCCCACCCTCTCACCATCAAATCTGAGTCTCTTCCTCTGTGCCACCTTTGCATGTCCAAGTATCAGCCTGACACAGACATTTGTCTGCTCATCAGTGTGGATTTTCTGATTCTGTAGAATCAAATTATTCTGTTTTGGCCAACAGAATTAACCTTTAAAATATTTCCAACCCTGCCTAAACCAATCTCAGGCTGCAGTGTAACCTAACCCACCTACACATCAAACATCCCTCTGCATTGGCATCACCTTTGTAGGGGGAGGCTGTGGGGAAGCTGGGAGTGGAGAAGGGTGGAGAAGAGGAACCTCAGACATGCTTGGCCCCGGGGCAGCCCCTGATCTCTGCAGATCTTCTGTGAGTCTCCTGGAGAACTGTCTGATTCCCAAACTGCTGTGCCAGTCATCTTCCATCAACAGGGACATTAAATGAATACCTAGTGATACATTTCTCTTTTCAACATAGAATACTGTATGAGTTTGCTTGGGTTGCTATAACAACAAACCCCAGACTGAGTGGCTTAAATAACAGAAATTTATTTTCTCACAGTTCCCTATGCAGGAAGTCCAAGATCAAGGTGCTGAAGGTTCGATTCCCCTGGAATCTCCTCAGCTTGCAGGCAGCTGCCTTCTTGCTGTGTCCACACCCGGCCCTTCTCTGTGTGTGCACACCCTGGCTGTCTTCAGGTGTGTCCAAACTCTCTCTTCTCATAAGGACAACAGTCATATTGGATCAGGACCCACCCTAGTGGCCTCCTTTAACCTACCCACCTTTGTCAAGACCCATCTTCAAATAGAGTCATATTCTGAAGTCCTGGAGGATGGGGTTTCCACGTATGAATTTGGGCAGGGCACAGGTCAGCCCGGGAAGACCTGGTACCCTTCTCCACCAGGGCTGCACACACTGGCTGTGCCATTTTCTCACTGTGAATCACAGGGCGGATTCCTTAACCTGCCTGGACCTTGAACCCAAGTCTTCCACATGCAGGGAAGCATTGCCTCCCTAGGGGCCTGTTGGCAGCCTGTCAGGGGAGTGGTCACTGCATGGCGGCCAGGGGTCCCAGGGCCCACGCCTCCCAGAACAGGGGGCTCCCAGGGAGGTTGCTGCTCTCTGCTTTGTCCAGGAACCTGTTTCCATTCTGGGTCTAAATAGGTAAATACAGGCATTAATTTTTACTTCTTATTATAGAAAGTTTGATACCAAAATTTCTTGTCTCCTCTGAAGTCACTAAAGGGTTACGGAGATGCCTTCCAGTGGTTTTTCTGCCTTCCCTTTTCTCAGCTTCTATTTTTAAGGTGATTTTCTATATTTTCAGTTTTTTCTTTTTGGCTAAATATGGATCTGTAATTAACATATTGTCACTTAGCAAATTTATATTTACCACCATTATTTATGTCCAGCCTTCTTTTGCCTTTATGAACTGAGAAATGGATATTTTTCTGATTAAAATTTCCTATAAGACTCCATTTCAACCAAAAAAAATTTTTTTTTAGACTTTTAACCTGGTTTTCCCTAATTATCCTTCTTCATTTTTAGTTTACCTTCAGTGAGTAAAGGACTTTGATAAAAATCAAAATACCATTTTACAAATAATACCAGTTCCCCTCTAGTCTCAACTAGTGATCAACACTGTGTAATATGGTGGTCTGCTTCTCCGATCTGATTACTCTGCTTGATGTCTTTAATCGGATTTCCACCTCCCACCCTAACTTCATTAGCTCAGCACATTTCTTTTTAAATCCTCACCTGAAAGCCCTGTGCCTTCTGGTTCCTGTGTGTGTGAATCAACTCTGTGAGTCTCTCTCCCTGACTCAGATCACAAGGAGTCTGGCCTGTTCTGTTTCTTCAGCCTTGCTGACAAACGTCAACTTTGCTGTCTCTGTGCACTCACTTGAGGGGAGGCCTGTCCTCCTTCACTGAACGTGTGCATGACTAACAAATGCAGAGTCCACACAGGACTTAACTGACTCCTGGCTGCATCATGTACTTGTTCCTTGAACTCCAGGGTGTCCTGCACCTGTAGCTCACACAGTCAGCAGTTAACTCTGTGCTGCCTACTAATGTGCTTGTTAGAATCAGGCCTGGGACTCCTACTTTTAGACAGAAGGTCTGATAATCCTCCTCCAATCTGTCCAGGGAATGCAGGGTCTAAACGCTCGTGGTCACAGGTAGACTCAGCCTCTCTAGACCTCCATTGCTGTGTAACAAATGATCACAGATTTAGTAGTTTAAAGCAACATGCATTTATGAGCTCCTGGGTCAAAGGTCTGGGGACAGCTTTGCTGCATCCTCTGCACGAGGTATCACACGTCTTCAGTCAGGTGCTGACCAGGGCTGGGGCTTCATCAGAAGTCTGGATGGTGCAGGACCCACTCAAGGGGGCACATCACTGGCAGGATCGACTCCTTGCTGTTGGAAGCTCTGTTTCTCACTGGCTATTGGCTGGAAGCTGCTTCAGGTCCTGGTTACATGGCTCTTTGCATATGGCTTTTCCTCAAAGCCGGCAAGGAAGATCTTATTAGAGCAATATTGACAGCAAGACAAAAGTTACAATCTCTACTAAACTAGTCCCCAAAGTGGCATCCTATCACTTTAGCCGAATTTTATCAGGCAGAAGTAAGTCTAGCCTACAACCCAGAGGAGATCACGCGATAGTGTGAATACCAGGAGGTGGGGTCATGCCAGCCCCACTTGGCATCTGCCCACTATGCCTTCCAAAAGTGTATGTAACTATACAGCCTCTTTATAAGGAGCCTGCAAGCTTCCAAGATCTCAAAGCTGCCTGTGGACTGAGATGGCTCTATCGAAGTCAGGATGCAAGAGGGTTGTGGCGGCCACAGAAATGAGCCCGGAGACCTCCTGCTGCAGGGAGCACAGCTGGCTTGCAGCACTGGACACCTCCTCTCTGGATCCACGCAGTGTTCTTAAAGAGGCCACGCTTGCTACAGGCTGCTGTCAAGGCGTGAGAACCTCTGGTGTTATCAATGCAGGGCCGTCCCCGCCAGATTTGCAACTCTTACACAGATTTGGGTCCAGAGTCCATTGGCCTGGACAAGCCATTGCCAGAATGGCACTGGGGCCGGAGACTCCTCCCCTTGCCTCCTTCCTCCCTTCCTTCTCTCCTTCCATAGGTCAGGTCTTCAAACTCCCCTTCCTGGCTCTTGGCCTCACCCCTTATTCTTCACAGGTGTTTCTTCTAGTGAATCTTTTGCATGCTAAGGCCACCTTGAACTTGCTTCTTGGAGGTCAGACCAATACAGGGATCTGAAAGAGAAAGCAAGATCAGCATTCATATTTAGGTGCCAGGACATTTGGGGCTTGATGCAGTTGGATCTGGGTGTAACTAAAGGGAAGAGGAATTGTTCCACCCACTGGGTCCAGAGGAGGCCCGTTACATGCATCCAGAGACCCATGGGCAGCAGTGGACAAAGCAGACCGGATCTCAGGATGAATGTGTCTCTATTAGCCATAGCAGGGACGGGAGGTCCTTGGCACAGCCTCTAGGGTTTCTCCATAAGGGTGGCTTTGTTTGCACCCCCATGTTGTGCACCCTGGATGGAATGTTTGCAGTGGCATCTGTTGTTGGCTTTGGGCTAACAGATAGCACCCTAGGCTTAGCAATGAACCCATTCTCTTACTCATATTAATCTCAGATGACATGCTGAGAAGAGTGTGTGGCCCACGTTCTTCCTGGTGACCTGCCAGCCACTCTCTAGGGGAGGCACTGTTGGGGGCTGGAGCAAAGGTACCTGAGCCTCAGACTGCAGCGCAGCCTCCAGCTCTCAGCTGGAACCCAAACCAGGGCCTTTGAACAAGTGTCAGAGAGGCCTGACCTGACACCCTTCACTACTGGAAGCAGTATTGTCATCCAGCCCCGTATGGAAACCAACAAAAATTCATAATAAATTCCATGTTTAAGCAACTTGAAAAATAAATAAAACTCACCCATTACAAAACAGAAGGGGAAAGAAAAACAATTCTACAAATCGTAAATGAGTTATCTGAGACATCAACCCCACTATTTTGATTTTACTTACTAGGAATATGTTACCTTATAAAATCTGAGTAATAATTCTTATTAAATTTAGGTATGCATTCAGCAAATACTTATTAACTTTATTATGTAGCAGGCTCTGTTCTAGGTACTGGGAACATAGCGGTAGGTCAGGAAAAAAATAAACCAAAAACGTTGATGAAATCCCAGAATGACAGCAGTCACAGCAATGAAGACTTGGAGGGGACTGCATGACAGAGGTGAAGTTACACTGGGGAATTTTGAAAGGACTTGCTCACACACATGAATATTTTCTTGAACATACTTTTGGATTGACAACAATTGCATTTTTTGCTAGTGCAAGAAATTTCCAAATATCATACCAATAGGGAGGTTTTGTGTGCTTGTTTGTATTTCCTCCTAAATTGACTGTGCAAAATTAACCTTCCATCTACCCCTCAGTTGTGACTGCAAATGGGAAGGGAAAGGCAGAAATCACAGAGCAGCGTGATGACATTGCTGGCGCCATCTGCTCAATGTGGGGCCGACGCCTGGGGTCGTGGAGCCTCTGGGTTAGCGCCAGAGTGAACAAATCTGGAGCTCCCTGCGCTGCTCCGCTTAGCAGCTGCGCTTCCTGCTGGAAACTGGGTGATAAAATGCCTCTCCTCCCTTCCAGAAACCTCGGGTTGGCAGATCTGACAACTATTTCCAGTTCCCTCCCCGTCCTCAGGCTGCACTAGGGAGACTCTGAAGCTGAGCACGAGGCCCAGTCCTGGCTCAATCCTCCGTGGCTGGTGTCTGAAAAATCTCAGTGGTGGGTCGTGAGTTCAGTGGGACTGTGCGGGGTGCAGAGCCCCTGCCCACCTGCTAGCCTGCTTTCCCTCATCATCCCACGCACCCCTTGCACCCCAGCACCGATTCTCAGCACCTTCTCCCCTATGCCTCCTCCACCCAGTCACCCGCACCAAGCACCGAGGCACAAGTGCAGTAAGGTTTGGGCAGGCGCCCCCTGTGCAGAGTCAGGTGGAAGAGCCCAGCACTTGCGTCTGCACCGACCTCACGAGCATCCAATCCAAGGCAGCATGAATGGCATTAATCAGAAAATAAAAAACTCAAGGGCAGGTGAGAAAGGGACCAGAGAAGGAAGGAAAATTTTCCCTTGCCTTTTGAGCAAGAGGACCTGGAGTTTTCATTGGGCACCAGTCCTGAGAATTACACAGCCAGCCCCAGCCACAGCACCAGAAATTCCACATCCCATCTTCCCTGCAAGTGCCAGGCAGCCATGTGATGGATCTGGCCAACACAGCCCATTGCCGGACGGAGCTCCCCAAGAGCCAGAGATGTTCCTGTCTCACTCACTGTTATTCACTCACTGTACAGAACAAAGAGCAGGTGCTCAGTGGAACCTGGTAGAATTAATTAACTAAATCCCACACACCCTGTTTCTGTGTGCTTGCTAATGGTCTGTCAAGTGCTTGCGTCATTTCTTGCACTTGGTCCAGCCAATCCTGAGAACAAGGGGTCAGCACCGATCGTGATGACAAGATTTCACCAAGTTTTTATAGTTTTCATTGCACTTTCTACATTAGACAGCTATGCTCAGGATGTGAAGATCAATGTGTAAAATGCTTTTGGACCCTAGCTTCTAATAACATAAAAATACTTTTCTATCCCTTTTAATGATTTTTGCCTTAAATTCCAAATAGAATGCACACACTAATACACCATACACACCCATGTATGCCTTTGACTCACACTTTTGCCCGCTCTTTATGGACAACTTCTTGTGCTTTGGATGGGTCTCTAAGAGTCTAGACAAATAGCTGGAACTTTTAGTTTTTTGTAACCAGGATGAAAATCTTTTTCTTTAAATGAGACAACTTATCTAATTTGCATTTATTATGAGTACAGCTTTGGTACTTCCCATTTGCTGTTTTTTATCACTTTTTTTTTACCCTTTCTTAACTTTTAATGAATTACAAAGTTATTGTTTTATTTTGTTTTTTAATATAGATCTTTGCTTGTTTATTCCTAGGGTTTTATAAAAAAAAATTCCATCCTTGTTAGAGTTGTGATCTAGAATGTCTCTCAGAGTCTCATGAGCTCAGAGCTGGGATTTTTGGAGGTGGATGGATCATAGGGGTCTGACCTGTTCAGTGTTTGAGTGGAGAGCTAAAGTGGGGACCTAGTTGGAGGAAGTAGGTCACTGGGGCGTGCCCTCCAAGAGTGTATCTCCTCTGTCTCTGTCTGTCTCTCTCTCTCTCTGCCGTGACCTGACAGCTTTCCTCCACCATGCCCTTCCGCCTCACCTTAGACCCAGAGCAATGGAGCCAACTGACGTGGGCTTGACCCTGAAACCATGAGCCAAAATAAATCTCTCCTTCTCCTGGTTGCTCTTGGCAGACATTTTGGCCGCGCAACACAAAACCGACTAACACAATCCTTTATCTGTTTGTTACAACTTAATTACAACAAAGCCCATCTTTCTACTTAAACCACGTCTCTTGGAAAGACAAGGTCTTTGTCACTCTCTCACTTCCTCATGCTGCCTGCCCTGCTCCTAGAATCTGAGAAATATCTGACCTTCACCTGCAGACTGGCCTTCCTCGTTAAGAACTCTTCCTTTAGAATTGCATTATCATAACTCGCTCACACCGTTCCCTGCAGGTCCTGACTCCCCTCTGGTGGACACCTTTACTATGAATTGTTTCTGTTTCTGCTTTTCCACTCTCTTAAATGATCTTTTCCTAAGGAGAGCAACCATGGCGTATTTACTGAGTGCTTCATAGTTGAAAACTCCCTGGGCCTTCCACATGAACAATGAATAGGTTAGGAACAGAGTTCCAAGGTCCCCATTTTTTTCCTCAGAGCCTGATAAAAACCATGGCTTTTCATTTTTGTATTGTCAATGAGAAGTTCAACAACAAAAATAATTTTCAATGTCTTTCATTCTAAAAATCTCATTTACTGAGATCAAGTAGGATGGTTCTGTGTACTGGAAATGCAGATTTGTCACCAGAATGTGGCCGAGAGGCTGCCTCTTTCAATATCCCTCACTACAGACGTCTCCACAGGCACCGCCACCAGCTCTCCTCTTGCTATTCAATCTTTCTTTGATGGATTTTGTGCTTTTATCTTTCATAATTTATGTGTTAGGAGAGTTTCTCCTCTTGCCCTTGGCATCCTTGCTTGGGTTCGGCCATGCACTCCCAGTTGGTGCTCTCTTTCCTGAGACGGTGTCCACTGCAGGAAGGGCTTTCTTCTGAGCTGCCACTTCACTGGCCAGCGATCCAGCTCGCACTCATTGTGTTCTCATCTTCCCCAGTGGGAGACTGGATTGGTGACATCACCTCAGTGATCAGTGTGCAGCTGTGCCCGGCTGCAGGGCAGGTGGCTGTGCCATCCCCAAGGGACACCCTGAATGTGGTGAGTTGGAAGAGATGGGCTCAGAGAAAGCTTCCTTCCCCAGCACCAGGTCTGTGGCCTATAAGAGAACGTGGGAACCCGCCGCTGTGCAAAGAGGAGGTGTCTGGGGAGGGGCTTCGGATCAGGCCCCAGCTCCCCTAGAGTACCGCCTGTCAGTCGGCCAGCCCCCTCTGCTGTGCAGAAGGCCCAGGATGGCCAACTTCTAGAGGAAAGCTCCCAGCTTTAGAGCCTGTTGTCCGTGGCCACGTGGCCCTGTGGCTTTGGGTCTGTGGTGGCACAGAACGTCATGGTGCAAATGCACAGAGGAGGAGCCTCTTCATTTCCTGGTGGCCAAAGAGAGAATAGAGGGGTGGGGCATGGAGGGAGACAGGCTGGGGTCCCTAGCTCCCATCAGGGGCACACGCCTGGTGACCTGCCTCCTCCCTCTAGGCTGCACCTCCTAAAGGTTCCACCAGCTCCCAAGAGTGCCACAGGCTGGTGGCCATGCCTTCAACCCATGGGGCTTTGGGGACAACACGGACCTGAACCACAGCAGCACCACCTGTGATCCACAAGGAAGTCACAAAGGTTTCCATCAGCGGTTTTTCTGCACAGGTTTCGTGGGCCCCAGAGAGGCTTCCCAGTCCTGGCTGACCACAGCCGTCCAGGTCCTCCCTCAGGCTCCACCGGCGAGCTGAGAACCCCGTCCTCCAGGGCTAAGACGTTGCCCCGGGCTGCACTGTGCTGCTCCGCGTCTGATTTCTGAAACCTTGGTCAGTGCGACCACCAACCCCAGCCTGCAGATCTCCTTATCAGAGTCCCCTGGCGAAGCCCTGCTTCCCTCCCCGGACAGAGCAAACCTCCATGTGAAATTAGCACCAAGAGGATGGGGGCTGTGGAGGGAGACGTGGAGCCAGTCACCTGCTGAACCTCTCGCCTGCTTCACGGTCCCGCGTGGCCACAGGCTGGGTGTCCCTGCACTGGCGGCCCTGAGCTGCACCCTGACCTGTCAGGCAGGCCCTTGCCCTGTGAGCTCTCCAGCTCAGTGCCCGTGACGGACATCACCCATCAACTACTGCTTGTTTGTCTGACTCTGGCCCTGGCTGAACTCGTTTTCTGCTACTGTGGTAATGAATTACCACAAACTTAACAGCTCCGACAGCATAAATGTGTCCACCTAGGCTTCTGCAGGTCTGAGGCCCAGCGTGGGCCTCGCTGGGCTACAATTTAGGTGTCAGAGCTTCATTCCTCTCTGGAGACTTGCGGGGAGTTTCCTCCCTTATCCTGACTCTTGGCAGAACTTGATGTGGTGCTGCCGTGAGACCAGAGTGTCCACTTCCTTGCTGGCTGGAGGCTGGGGACTGCCATTGGCAAACCAGAGGCCTCTCTCAGGTCCCTGCACACAACCACCTACATCTTGACGATGGGTGTCTAATCTTCCTCACGATACCATTCTGATTTCCTTTTCCTCCTCTTCTACTTATAGGGACTTGTGTAATTAGTCCGAGACACCTGAATTATCCAGGACAATCCCTCCCTCCCTCTCAAACCCTTACCCTTAATCTATCTGCAAAGTCCCTTTTGCCATGTCAAATCTTACAACCACAAATTCCAGGTGACAAAGTGTGGACATCTTAGGAGCTGTGTTCTGCTTGCCACACACTAAATCCAAATGCTGTGCAAAGTGTGCTCCAGGAGATCACAGTAAACCAGATGACGACGCAGGCACTGGAAATGAACTCTACTGGACATGCTGGGGAGGCAGAGAGGGTGTTTGGCTAATCAGCGCCCTCCACTCTGTGTGAACTTCCATGTTAGTTTTTTCTGGAGCAAATTGCAAGAAGATTGACATGGTCAGGAAAGAAGATGCTATTAGATGGCCCTTGCGGCCACTGCACAGTGTCTTTCTGGGTTACGTCTGAGACCCCTTGATTGCTGCCACCCCCGTGGGGAGCCTCTGGTTCCCCAGCACCAGCTGCTGCTGCCAAGCTCCACTGATACCACTTGACTTCAAACCATCAAGGATTCTGAGACCAGAGCCACTGCCATCAAACTGACCCACCACTCAAAGAATTATAAATTACAACTATAAACATATCAGTAACTGTGTTTTTATCCGTTAGTTCGTTTTATCCACTGACATTCTAAGGAGAGCATTGGCCAATAAAGGATATGGGTTAAATAATGGACATCTGTGCAGGGACTGACCCCATGGAGAAGGGTGACTGACACCTCCGAGGTCTTGGACTGGCAAGGATGTAATTAGGAAGCCAGCTGAGGGGGCCTGACAAATCCCTGCTCACTGTGGAATACTGATGCACCGAATATATTTGGCTCTTGGCATTGGAGCCAGCTTCCCAGTTAACCGTTTCCTTCCTCTCCTCTGCCTGTCGACGCTGGGGCTTTCCTAGCATTTCTGCATTATTTCCAGCAGGGCTCTCCTGCAGCACTCGGTGGGTCATCTTTCAAATGATCGTTTCTGGCCATTATGAACCTGAATAGAGGTTTATGTCTTTAACTGATTTGTCACTTAAAAAAATGATTTTAAACAAATTCAAAAAGTTCTGCAAGAGTAACAAAGGAAGCCCCTGAGCTCCTCCTCCGAGTCCTGTCCTGCGCTCTGCTCCAGCTCAACCCTGCATTTCCCCCAATGTCCCCCATCTACCTACAAGAGGAGCACATGCCTCACGGTTGTGCTTTGCAGCTGTTCTGCTGTGTCTCATGCCGCCACCCTGCCTCCCTCCGTCATCTCACTGGTTTTCCCACTTCACAGCATGACCCCAATCACCCTCTTCCCTCCCCATTCCACCTGCTAGTTCTGCCTCGGTATCCACTTCCCAAGGATCCAACTAACGGTGGGCCCAGTGGTACCCGAGAGGCAGGCAGAGCTTTGGACAGGATGATTCAGTAGAGTTCTAAAGATCTCAGTTCCCCTTCCCCAATTAACTTGTAAACGCAACAAAATTCCCACTAAAAGACCAAGGAGCTTCAAGGAGCTAGAAGAGTTGACCGTGAAATTCATGTGGGAAGTTGAATATGCTAGGGAAAAGGAAAAAAAAAAAACAGTGGAAAAAGAAAAAAGTCTTGTTCTTCCCGATACATGAGCACCTCCAAGCCTCCTGAGGTGACAGCGTAGGCTGAGGCAGGAACAGGCAGCCAGACAGGTGGCATGGAATTGAAAACCCAGAAAAGAACCAAGCCCAGGTTGAAATGCAGTGCACAGTAAAGGTAGCATTTCAAGTTCCCAGAGCAAAGGTGAACTTTCTAATAAATGGTGCCAGGCGACCAGGGAGCCACTAGGAAGATGACAAAGTCAGATCCACACCTCTCACCATACGCAGGGATCAACTCCAGGTGGATCAGCGATCTGAAGCCGCACACGAACCACACATACGCACGGGTGAACCCTTCTTTGGCCTTAGTACAGAGAAAGTCTCTCAAACCGTGACACAATCAGAAGAGTGACGAATGTCAGGAGTGGTAAATTTGAGCCAGTAAGTAAAAAAAAGTCATTTGCATAGCAAAGTTATCATGAATAAAGTCCAAAGATAGAGGAAAATATCCTCACAATATCAGGGACAATAGATAATATTTCTAACATAAATGATTCCTTGAAATTGAGAAGAAAATCTCTGAAAACTTGACAGAAGAGTGAGCCAGAGGCATGAACAATTAGAAAGATATAAAAAATGACCCACAAACATGAGAATATTTTCATTCTCATAATAAAAGAAATGCAAATTGAACTATGCTGAGATGGTATCAGGGAGCTTTATACATGTTCAAATTCATCAAAAGGTATTCATTTGATATGTACACTTTTTATATCAATTATACTGCAACAAGATTTATGGGCTGAGGCTGTACTCAGTGGTAAAGCACTTTCCTCATATGCATGAAGCACTGAGTTTGATCCTCAGAACCACATGAAAATAAATAAAGATCCTGTATGTTCATTTACAACTAAAACATATGCATAAAAATATTTTTAAAAAAATATTTTAAAAGAAAACAAATTTTACCTGAATTTTTAAAATTATTTAATTAGTAGAGGGATGTATCCTTATCATACACTGAAAGCCCAACACAGAAAGTCTTAATTATCTTCAAATTCATCCATAAAACGTTGAAACTGTATAGAAAGGTATTTAGGAAAACATAAATAGACATGATATTTAAGGAATTTCAGGTTTTATATATCATTTACATGTTCATTATACCTCTGTTGGTCTGCAGATTCAATGCAAATACATGTGAAATAAAATAATTTAAAAAGAGCACGGGACCCAAAGAATGACTTTTCTGGTAAATATGAAATTCCTCAAGTTGTTGATATGGATATAAAACATAGAAATCAAATGTTTTGGTAAAACAGTGATATTCACATCATGAAAACCAAGGTTAAATTGGAAAGCAATAAGCAGTCAATTTGAGAATTAGGAGTGGTGCCCCATGACCTTGCATGTACAACTGAAATGAATATCTGGGGGAAAACACTTTGGATTTGGGAGAAAAACAAATTGATACACCTGTATGATCCCGAGGGAGGCTGACAGGAAAGCTGTTAGCCTCTCTCCAAAGCACTGAACTAAACCCCCTGAAGCTCATAAACAGGAGAGAAGTGGAAATTTCCCAAACATAAAGAGAAAGGGATAAAAGCTCAGTGCTATGGTTATGAAATATGTGCAAAACTTGTCCACTCCAGAATATAAAACTTTGCTGTGAGAAATTAAAGTCAAAAACAGATGGAGGTATACACTTCCCAGAAAAAGTAAATAAATGAAACAACACTGGGATCCCATTCCTCACAGATCAATTGACAAAAGATTGTAAATATAATATTCTACACCCAAATCACACTAAAAAGCGTGCAAATCGGTTTACAGTTATGGAGGAGAATCTGACGATTTCTAACAAAAACATATGAGTTTGCCTTTTGATTTATTGATGTGAAATCAAGGTTTTTCACTGCAGAATTGTTCATAATGACCAAATATTACTCCCCAGATGCCTTTACCTAGATTGTGGATGAAGAAGCCAAGGTCTATCCACACCATGGAGTGGCAGTGGGTAGCAGGCAGAGTCCTCCATAAGATGATATGGGGAGATTTCCAGAAAGCACTACTGGGTTTTACAAGTTAAAAAGAGGTCAAAAGGTGAAAAGTGAGATTTAAAAGAATACACGAGTCTCTGTTCATTTGTGCAAAAAGAAGCTCGGGAAGAATAAAGCAGAGCTACTGGAACTGACTACCTCCAGAGAATGAGTGAGAAGGACGGGGGAGAAGAGAGCCTCCCTGAGCTTGGTGCCGACTCTTGGAACCACACTGAAGTACGAGCCTCCTATGCTCAAAATCAATAAGAAAAAGACAGAAGACAACAAAACACAGGCACAAACAAATCAACTTGACTATCGTGGGGTTTCAAATGAATAACATAACCATGCTGAAAGACGGGGAGGAAGGACAGGTCGGAATGCCACACGGACCCGGTATTTTGACATCCATCCCCAGGCCAGAGGCAGAAAGAACAATGCACACACCCTGAGTTCCCTGGGCTCTGTTCCCAGTGTCAAAGGTCAGCACTCAGCGATATGCACGCTAGCACTGAAGAAATAGCTAAAGATACTGTGGGTCGCGCAGGACGCATTTCTCAATACTACAAATATGGAGAAAGGGGAGGTAGGATGAACCCATAAGTAAAGTATTTCAATACAGGTATCAGTATGGCTTTTAGGGTGGGTGGAGAGGTAAAGACTAAATGACAGATACAGAGATTAGAGATGGACTGATATGCAGATAGATGTGTAGATACATAACTGACACAGAGATAGGTGATAGAGATATTGATAGATGATACAGAGATGACATGGTTATGTAGAGATAGAAGATTGACATGTGATGATAGCTAGCCATTGGCGTAAATATTCCTTTTGCTCTGTCTGCTGAGTGGGCCCAGAAGCAATGACACCAAGTGGGAATGGGCTAACGTGGCCCCCAGCACTTGGCTTCTAAACACCATTCCTCACCAAAAAATAACCAGGACTCTTGGAAAAATGACTGATTTCAGATCTAAAAGTGAAAAACTACAAGATAAGTCTGGAACACCTCGTGCCTGAAGGTAAAGAAGAACAATGGGAACATGGTGAGAGGACACGGGCCATCGGGCCATCGTACAGGTTCTCTCACCAGCCAACCTGGGCCCATTTGACCATCAACTCCAAGAATGTAAAACACCGACATAACAAGCCAACAAAGGCAGAAGCGGAAAGTCCTCTAGGAGGACGCCAGCCAACTCATGTCAAAGGAGCCCTGCAGTGAGGAGAGTTCCTTCAGCGTCCAGCGTGACAAACACAGACTCAGGATGTGATCATGACGTCAGAACCGTCTCTCCCACTGGGAAAACCCAAGCTGGGGTAGAGCGTGGGCCGCAGGCGGCTCAGACCAAAGGAGTGATGTGCCCTGACTGTGAGTCCATCTAGCCGGGCACTGGCAGCACTTGGGACAGGGCGTCCAAACGAGTCTGGAGAGCTACAGGGAGGGATGTGTTCACCCAGCCGCTGCCAGGCCAGCCTAACTGCTTGGCCCCTCTTCAAGGGCAGCCTAGGTGGCAAGTGACAGGGAGGAAGGTGGTGTTCTGCCAGCCTGAGGATCATGGTGCTCAGCCAGTCCCCAGACACTTCTCTTGGAAGTTGCCATTAGGACTCCTTAGCACCCAAACCCTGCCTCTTAGAAAGCACTCGGCACTAAATCTCAAATCGCAGGCTTCTCGTCCTCCATGTGGAGGGTCTCCTGTGAATTGCCGAATTTTTTAAAACATTGGTTGGTCATTGTTGCTGTTCTAATGTACCTTCCTGGGGTGGGTGCCAGGAGGTTGGCTTCTGTCTCTGACAGCCCTCCTGAGTGAATGACACTAAGGGGCATAAAGACATTCTACCAGACCTGGCTAAATCATCTAATCCCATAAACCATGGGCGTCCCTGCTGCTCATCCCAGCTCTAGGTTTCCCGTTCTCCGAGTCAGCCGAGTAGGGAATTCAATTAATGACCCACCCTGGCGAAATAATCCCCTCAGTCCCCACACAGGGAACACAGATTCGCAGCAGAGAGAAACGATACTGTAGGTTTCCACTTGACCCTTTGCATCTCATAACAAGGATGGAGGTGTTGCTTTGGTTTATTTATCAAATTGAAATGTCCATTCTCTTGTCTATTGGCTGGTCACCACCAGCTTGGTGATAGGACAAGGGAAACTCTAACCCTGTGTTTGGTTTTGGGGACCCTTGTGGATCTGCTCAAGGAGTTTTTCTTCTGCTTTGAGAGGAGAGGAACTGGATCTGCTCTGCATGTCAGCAGCTTGTGCTTCCTGAACAGCAGCAAGAAGAGCACTTGGACTAGAATGCGTCTTAATGAACCTGCATACGGGGGAGAGGTGCTTCACTCATTCTTTTATCTAATGTCCTGAAGTCATTTCTCTCGCTGTTTCTGTGAACTGTCGGTTTCATAAGATTTATTTCAGAAAGCAAAAATAATTTGATTCCTGTAAATTTTTTGATTTTCTAAATTACTATTTTGATTGTGCACATGTTTGAGTAAGACCCCCCAGAGCACAGGAAACAAAAACACAAATAGACAAATAGACGGGATCAAAGGAAGAAGTCTCTGCAAAGCAAGGAAGCGATCCACAGAGCAAAGAGACCCTGTGAGAGGAGAAGTTCTGCAAACGCTTCCGCTCTTCACAGTGACTGCACGGGTTTCTTGGAAGAGTCTCGCAACCACATTAGAGAACACACGGGAAGGAGAAAATGCCATCCAGCCCACTGTCCAGAACAAGTGCTTGGTGTTGGCTAAATCTGCCTTGCCCCGGTCTGTGGTTCACCTTTTGATTTTTAAACGTTTTTTATATTCATGATTTTTCATTTTATTTGTTCATATATCACTTTTATGCATAAAAAATTATTAATTCTCTACACAAGTCAATTTTAATTTCTTCTAAATGCCTTACATTTTATCTAGTTTCCAGTGTGTTTAATTCTTTTATCCCTTGAGAAGTTACTTTGGTGAAGGGTGTGCTTCCCCCCTCAGAAGCACCAAGAGCTTCCAGGTGAGCCCCAGGTGCACACGGGCCCCTCCCCGCCTGCTGGGCAGCAGCAGCCCTGCCTCAAAGTCCAGGTCGGGTCAGGTACTCTTGCCAGGAGGTGACTCCTCTCACTGACCCCTTGACACAGGATCCCAAATCACCCTGTTGTTCAATGGGACAGTCATGTCCCCTGGCAGGAGCACATCACTTTAGGACCACCACGTCCAACCCCGCATGTGGAGAGCCACCGTGGGCTGTGAGTGTGAGCCATGAGCATTTGAGCCCACAAGAGGACTGGCTGACCTTGCTGCTCTGACTGGGCTGTGCCACCTATGTGTCCTTTCCCCTTGCTCTACCTTTGACCCCACACGGCACCTGAGATGGGTGTGGCCTCCCAAGATGTCAATCTGCTGACCGCAGGACACCACCAAGCAACCCCCTGAAACCCAATCCCTTGACTTATTTGGGTTGAACCTTTTCGAATGTCTTTCCCCCAATAAATAGGAGGGTTTCAGGTGTGCGCTCTCTCTCTTGCCTCCCTTGGAGGAGCTGGGGCTGAGGAGCCATCAATGAACCCCAAGAAAAAAGTACTTTCTGTGTCTGTGTGACTATTAGTGCCAGCCCAATTCACCTGGAGTGACCCTGACTGAATTAATCGAGTGTCGCAGCACCCACAGAGCTCCAGGTCACAGGGATGGGAATCACCTAGTCACCTGGAGTGGGGGCGACGGTGGACTTGGGTAAGAGAGGACACTCCTGCTGCACCGGGGTCCCAGGACAGTCTCAGGGCTCCCTGGAGGGTGCCGACCTGGACCAGCTGTGGCTCTCCTGCACCTGGCCAGGGGGCTTCTGGGCAGTGTGGTCTTGCACTCACGGCTCACTGCTCTTCCCGTTGACTGTCCCAGGTGAGTGCCATGCTGTGGGATTCTACGCTGTGGTTCAGGCACTGCAAAAGCGCCCAGATAGTAGAGGTGGGGGAAGCTCTGCAGGCGGGAGGGCAAACCGCTGGCCCCTCCAGGAAGGAAGAGACCAGACCCCATACTCAAATTGCTACCAAGTGGTAGTTGGTCTGCTTGAGGAAGAGGACCACCGTGAAGGCCCCGCGTTGGTCAGTATCGCCATGGGGGCCACTCAGAGGCAGCAGAACAGCTACAACGGGGTCTGTGGTGTTGGACACTGCACGGGCTTCTCTGCCCACGGCCATTTAGCTCAAGTACCCACCATGCCAGGTATCAACAAGGAAGGCTGGCGAGGGCACCTGGATGAGTCCTTTCATCCCCTTGGGCACCTCTCTCTCCTCCAGCTGTTTGTACAGGACCCCGCCCACACTGCAGTGAGAGCTTTAGAAGGAACACTGCTGTCCTCCTGGGGTGGCATGGAGCCCAGGTCCCTGCTCCCAGTTGGCTTTGCCTTTAAGTCCTGCTCCAACACTCAGTCTTGAATGAACCATCACCACCCAACACTGGATTGCTGCTGGGCCTGCCCAACCATGTGACTTGTTGGGTCCATCAGAACCAGCACATGACGGGAGTTCCAGATGCAGAGTCAACTGCAGGGGTGACCAGCTTGTCCATAGGTTCACAGGACATTTTTAGCTTCGGCGCTAGAAGTCTTCTGTTCTGGGAACCCCCTCCATCCTGAAAACTGGGACAGGTCGCGCCACAGTACTCTATGGCGAAGGGATCCATCACCCCCAGGGCTCAGCAGCTTTCCACAGGCTGCGAGTCTGTGGCTGCTGGTGGCCTGACATTGCTCTGTGATGCTCCCACCAGGACTTGCCACTAGGACACTTAGAACAATCTGTTGTCCCGCCCCTGACACCTCCAACTTCACAGGGTCCACCAGACCTCTAGGGCAGTGGCATGGATGCTGCATCTGCTGAAGGTCCCTTAGTCACTCGGAGCCCCTGCAATGCGGGCAGCCTTCCATGTCACCAGGCATACGGACCAAAGCTGGATCTCTGGTGTACAGCACAGTACCTGCAAAAGCTGAGGTTCACCAGGCAGATGCTCCCCCGCCCTCTTTTTTTAATAAAGAATGCAAAATGTACAAATTTGCCTTATCCTTTGGAGGGAATTTCTAATGTGATCCTAAATACTGGGCCCCAGCACCTGCTCTGAAGTAACCTCTCCCTGGCCCTCACCGTGGGCCTCCGGCATACAGCCCACCTCACTCATCACTACATGGGGTCGTCTAGGCATGCAAAGTGCCCCAGCATGTCCACAAGAGTCCAAAACTCTTTGACCCAAAATCTTGAGAGAAGTCAGGAAGAGGAGTTCCATGGCCCCTTGGAAAGACTGCAAATGTGCACTGTTGTCTGTAACAGGTTTAATTAATTAATGGTCTCTAGGTCTTTTTTTTTTTTTCTGACTAAAATAGAAAAGAAAACATATAGTCTCCAAATGCATGGCTGCATGGCCTGTACTTGGATATTAACCTGCCCCCCAACAAGGTCACATCAAGTGCAGCAGCTGCAGAGGGGCCACACTATTGGTTGAAACTGCAGAAGTTAGAGTTAGCGTCCCAGGTCCTCTGGTTCCCACAGGAGCCCGTCTACAAATTAAACAGGATTAAAATTGAGGCCACCATCTCTGTATCATGCGAACCTTTGATGAGGGCACTCATCACCCCTGTAGCATGCAATATTATTTTTATTTATTTTCTTGGGCACGAGTGATAGCTCTCACCCTAGAGACCAAGGAAACCCTGTGGAGGCTCTTCCAACTGTGAAAAAGATCAGTCCCAATTAAATAATGAGGAACTGAGGAAATAAAAGGCACCCGATGGATTTGCCAAGCCACTGGACACACTCTAAGTTGGACTTTGGCTAGTATGTCACTCAGTACCTGGTCCCCACATGTCCCTATTCCAACAAGGACCATGATGACACTTTGGACCTCTGACTGTCATTGTCAACAGACTCTGTTACTAATTGCATTCAAAAAGTCTGGGCACTTTCCTTTCCACCAGTGGACACTTGAGTCAGTGGCTGTAAGTCCCTTTGAGGAAAGACTCAGGGAACTGTTACAGCATATAGTTGTGATCACATCAAAAAAAATCTGGGAATTGGGGACCTCTGCAATCAATGGGCACCAGCTCAGGCTCAGGAACTCAGCCAGGGACTGTCAGCTTCTGGGGGTAACCCCCTCAACCTTCTGCTCACCATTCTTGGTCTCCTTTGACTGTGCATTTGCCCAGCATGGTGGGAGGCCCGTCATGTTCCCTGGGATGCTGTGCTCTAGTCAGTGTCTTCCCAGTTTTTTGCAGGCTATGCCTCCTGGATGCCACTCCAAGTTTTCTGATTGTTTTGAGCACGGTGACAACCTCGTTTTGGATGGTTACGTGCAGTCCCCTGGCCTCTACTTATTCAGGGGCCCCAACGTCCCGGTCACTATCACGGAGACTGGCACTGTTCAGCCTCTTCTATGTTCAACCTGCCCTAGGGCAGCTCCAAGGAAATATCCAGACCTGCGTGGAATGAGATGGGAATGTCCCAGTCATGGAGGCAGATGGCGAGGGAGGGATTAAAAGGCCCAGGAGAGAGAATGTGCTGCACAGGGCAAAGTGGGAGGACTCCTTGGAACTTCTCTGTAACACTGGAGGCCTCTGCCTGCGCTCCAAGGGCCTTGGTGAAGAGTGTGACCCCAGCCTCCCCATGCAATGGGGAAGGAGACACTCCAGTGAGACCTCTGGTCACTGCCAACCCAACGGAGAACTCCAGAGAGATGATTCCCATTAGAAGAATTCTAAATTGGGAAGAAAAGCACAAGCCCTTTGTGCACAATCATTGGCTGAGGACTGCCCAGGGAAGACATGGCCTCTCCTCCTGTGTAGAGGAAGGTCCTGAAGGCCCTGATGCCGGAGGTCCTCAGCTATTAGACCTCAGTAGCAGGTTCTTCCTGAAGGAGGATGAGAACAGCGAACCTCTAGGGTTGCCACATCTCCGGTGTAATTGAAGGTATTTTTAAAATTATCTATACTCTTTCTCAGGCTTCCTCTAAGAATGTGTGTTTCTCTTGTAAGCACAAAACCTAGAAATGCATTTTATAAAAATAAATTGACAGGTTTGGCACGTCTCACACTCTATCTTTGAAAAGGCGGAGTTTTCAGAATCAAGCCGGGTGCCATGGCACATGCCTGTAATCCCAGAGGCTTGTGGGGCTGAGGCAGGAGGATCACAGGTTCAAGGCCAGACTCAGTAATTTAGCATTATTGTAATAAACCTATTGAGACCCTCTCAAAATTAAAAAAAAAATTAAAAAGAGCCAGAGATGTAGCTCTGTGATTAAGTGCCTCGGGGTTCAATCCCTAGAATGGATGGATAGATAGATAGATAGATAGATAGATAGATAGATAGATAGCAGATAGATAGAAGCAGATTAAGCATTGGGTATCAATTCCTTGCTTAGTAAAATGGCCATATAGATGCCCTCTCATAGAGTCATCTAATGATGACCACATGAGTCACCCAACCTTCCATGGTCCTGACTGCCATGGGGTAGGTTTGCAACATGGGGCCCGGTCTTCAGCCCCAGGACAAGAGGGGACTGGAACACTAGCAAGGAGTTATCTACTCAAGGAAATTTCAAAAGGGCAAGCTCACAAACAGAGCTGAGTCCAAGAGCAATGGAGATTGGCTGGGGTCCCCTCTGCAGGGACTTTAGAAAGACAGAAGCAACTTTCTAGTGCTGTAGTAAGTGATTCATTCTAGATGCTTCTCCTGTTAGATATCTTTCTGGTTTATTTCCAGGTACTTTGCTGTGCTGTATGTGTTTTAACTCTTAATTCTCAAGAGAAAGAGCAATCCTGTCCTATGGAATGAATATGAAGATTAATGAGTTGATACTTACATGGAGAATGTGGGTGAGAGGCATTTTTTTTAACACAGAGTCATAGTCACAAGTGTTACAACATCCTCCTCCATCCTGGAAGCTGGCATGCTCTTACCTACTTGTTAATTCCCAGTTAAGGAAAACACGGGTTACGGCTGTCACGCTCCTCTAAGGAAAATCAAGTTTCCTTGGGAACCTTCCAGTAGGAGCTTTTAAAAGCACAAGGAAGGGGGAAGAGCATTCTGGGACTTAGGAGATCTCGTCCTCCATCCAGGCTCCGCTATCACCTGCCCACAGAGCCTTCCACCCCCATCCTCTCCCTGGGCCCAGGTCTCTTCCTCCTCGGTGAATGGGCCAGAGAGTGGGTTTTGACCAGTTCAAGGTTGCAAGTCCTGGGCCTACCTGATGAAAGCCATGACCTTCTCCCAGGAAAAATGTGGCACACAGCGTTCCACGTACCATCAAGGGAGCTGTGGAACCAGGGAGCCCCATTCCAGGGCTCTCACGAAAGCACCCCAGACAACCCCTGAAGTCTCTCGCAGCTCTTAAGTTTTGTAATTCCACGATGAAGACGCCTTTTGGGAGGAGAGGAAGAAATGGAGAGGCACCAGGCCACCAGCTTCCCCTGAAGTGCAGCCTGCTCTTTCATAATCTCCTGGGTCTCATTTAAGTACAAACTTGTGCAGAAAAGAACCAGCTCAATGCAGGAGGCAGGGGTACGGCCAGATGCTAGGCATTCCCGACATTGTTCTCTGAGGCCACGAACATGCCCTTGGTTAACAGCTTTGTTCCTTTCTCCTGATGTGAGCTTGGACTTCTCCCCTATAAATCATGTCCATGGGCCGCCACATTTACGTGAATTCCACGGCTGCTCTGCCGATGTCTGCTCCGGGGCTGTTACTGAGTCCTCACTGAACTCCACGACTCCACAGGACACCTGCTGGAGAAAGTTCCAGTCCGTGGCTTCACATCCATTCATGTAGAGCAGTGGAACTCCTTTCAGCAGACCACACAGGGCGCCTCCATTCACAAAGCCATGTGTGCCATCCAGCCCTCCTGTATCAAAGCCAAGCGCTCACTTCTGAGAGCTGGGCTCCGGGTGGAGGCTGCCCTCCCTGGCAGGACTCCTGCGAGACGGTCTCCTGATCGTCCTCTGTGCCAGACAACCGGCCTCCAGCATTCTCACCGCAGTGACTCCGAGACCTCGCAGAACAGCCCCACTTCGAGCCCACCCCACCATGTGCGCTGATGAGGCCTGGTCATGCCTGGACACATCTGACCCTGAATCTTTGGAAGTTTCAACAATACAAATCCTTTGAGCCGCAAGCAACAGCAGCTCAACTCAAAGAAGCATAAGCCAAAAGAGGGATATATCAAAAGAGTCCTGGGGTATCTCAAGAACGCAGCAGCAAGAATCCATTTAGAGTTCAAAAGCAAAGTTAGCTCAGAAAACACCCTTTCCATCTCTCACCTCCCAGCTCCCTTCGCTTCCTCAGTCCATGGCAGACACCACCTCTGCATGCTAAAACTTGGGCATCTGAAGATCTGGCTTCTCCTTCTCAACCCAAGTCCCAAAGGCCCACAAAGCATTCTTGTCCACCTGGAGTCCAATGCCCACAGAAGACCCAGCCCCCTGTAGCCAGCAGGTGGGGTCACATGGTACCATCATGGCAGCTGGCACGAGAAGGAAGAAATGGGACACGGGACAGGCGAGCCAAGGTCCCAGACACAGGTGGGGAAGGCACTGGATGGGAAGAGCCCCTCCCTCCTCCTCTTCTCCAGGTCCCAGGCTCACAACCCAAAGCTCTCCAAGACCTTGTCTGTTAACAGCGACGTCAGTATCTTGGGAGAGGCTTGGTGTCCCCAAACTTTCCCAACTAGGACATCTTCATACAGACTGCATACTAGGCACCAAAAGGAAAACTTAGGTTTATATACTTCTTCCTAGGAATGTCATCTTCTGTGATGGCCCCCCCAAAAGGGCTCTGCTACCTGAGCCCACTCCCAATCCCCCAGCTCAGTTCTCACCTGGAAGCAGAAATTTGGCAAATTTTATTAACATGGGAATGGAGGAATTCACAAGTCAATGAAGGAAACAGAGTCATAGGGGACACTGAGAAATTTCCATCCACGGAGTGTTCCTGGCACTTTCCCATGCTCAGAAGGTCATGCCACCCTCACGATCCAGTTACTGCCCCACAGCCATTCTGCCCCTGCAAATGCCATATACCCGCCTCTCTAAAGACTCTCTAAAGACAAAAGCATATTCAGTGCCAACTTCTGATCTAGAAAATCTGAGAAGCCAAGGCAATCACCATTTCTCTTTGATTTCCTGGAGAACACAGAACAAAAGAGTTCTGCAGGTAGCTCCTCTCGCATCCTGCTGGGAAAGATCTTCTAGAGCAGTAGTTCCTAAATTGGCATCATCAGCCCCAAGAGGCTCCAAATGGTGCTCAGCTGAGCCATGACACTGCTGTCATTATGTCTAAAAACCAGTGTGTGCTTCTCTAGGATGTTCTCAACTTTCACTAGGTTCTCAAAGTGATTCCCAAGAAGGATCACTGCCGGCCAAGTGGCTGATTTCTAGAAAGAGCAAAAAAACACACCATCCCATCCACATGTTGACTTCATTCTGCAAGCCAAGGCCAGAGGAGGGAGACACACTATGTGTTAGTTTTTGTCACTGTGACTAAAAGACCTGACAAGAGCATCTTAGAAGAAAGATTCTTTTGGCTCATGGTTTCAGAGGATTCAGTTCACAGTTGGTGGCTCCAAGTCCTAAAAATCATGGTGGAGGGCATGGCAGAGGAAAGTCACTTAGCTCCTGGGAGGCAGCCAGGGTGTCAGACAGAGAGCAGCCAGGGACAAGATATAGCCCCAGGGACACAGCCCTGGTGGCCTTTTCCTCTGACCACATCCACCTGGCCTACAGTTATCACCCAATAGTCCACTACTAATTACTAAATCACCTAAATCCAACAAACGAAGCTACCATAAAACCATCAAATAGATCCATCCACTGATGGTCAGAGGTCTCATGATGCCATCATTTCCTAGGAGCCCCACCTCGGAACCTCGCTGCAAACTCTCCACACATGAGCTTTTGAGGAATGTTTTGTGTCCAAAGCATAAAATGCCGAACACACAAGCTATGGAGGTGGTTCTCCAACAGGAAATGAGGACCCAGCCACCCACGTCCCCTCTCAGGGAGGCGGGAAGGTGGACCCTGAGCCCAAGCAACTCTGGCATCTTTACCATCTGTACCAGAGTATTCCCATCGACCCCATGGACTCAACTTCAGCTTCCAGGTGGGTAGATCGGCAGCCTGGCCCTCGTCCATGCTGGGAGTCAGGAGTTTCCTATACCTCAGTGTGAGGTGGAGCTGGAGCAGGCCAGCCGTGGGGAGCCTGCAGGGGAGGGGGGCAAACCCGTCACTCAATCCCCGCTGCTGCTGGCCAAGCTCACATCGTTCTGAGCCTCCGTCTCCTGCTGCAGCAGCGGGACAGAGGGAAGCTACCCAGCTGGTGTGTGTGAGTGTCACAGTCCAGGCCCACACTTTGTTCAAAACCCAGTCTCCTCCCTCTGACTCCACATTTGCAAAAACCTCATCTCTCCCTGTTGACTCATTCTAAAAATACGCAGAGTGCCAGCTCCGTCCAGGCCCCACGGCAGGCCCTGGCAATGAGCTGCCATCACAGGCGTGGCCACACTTCCTTCTAACAGGACAAAGACCAGGAGATGCTCTCACCGCCGGCGGTGGCACTACAGGTGGAGTGTGCCCGCAATCCAGGAGCTGAAGGGGTGACAGGAAGCTCCTGGTCCCAAAGCCTGTGTCCAGGGGTGACACTCAGGCAGGGCTCTGCGGGGCAGGAAGTAGAGAGGCAGCGCTGAGAGGGCAAAGAGGGCATCCGAGGGAGCGGCTGAACACCGTCGGGGTGGGAAGAAACGGGCAGGTAAAGGGAGCCAGATGAGGCGCGGGATGGACAGAGTTGCCGTGAGATGAAGGTGGCAGGTAGTGGGGACACCGTGCAGGCTGTCCTCAGGCAAAGGGGAGGCTCTGAGGGGCAGCAACCGGGTACAGTTTGAGTTCCAGTTCCCATTGGCTGTTGGGACAGGCAGGGGAGGTGGCCGGGCCCAGTGGCGGGCAACAGCAGGGGCAGCTGGTCTAGTCCTGGGGTAAGACGAGGAGAAACCCAGTTCCCTCCCCTCCCTTTCTCCTCCCTGACATCCATCCTCTCCCTTCCAAACCTGTCTCCCAGGGCTGGGGGGCAGCTCAGTGGGAGAACTCCAGCCCAGCGTGGGCGGGGCCCTGGGTTCCCTCCCCAGCCCTGGAAAAGAAAGAAAAGAGAAGGGAAACCTGTCTCCCAATGACACCTTCTCCCTGGTGCCACAGCTCTCCGCCTGCTCCAGACAGCTGGAAGACGGAGATAACATTCTGGGGAGCAGAATCTGGTTTCAGAGAGATCAACTCCACATCACCAGTCTCCCACGCCCACTGCTGCCAGCGTGGGACGGCACACAACTGCCAACCCCATTTCCCCAAAGAGCACCCCAAAGGCACTCCGCCTCTGCAAGCCTTCAAGACCCCCAGCCTTCCCCCTCTGCCTCGCTCCACAGTCTCTCACTATACATGTTCAGGGATGGATCCAAGGGCTTTGGAGAGAAAGCGTGGTGGTCCGCTCCCCACGGCAGGTTCCCTCCGTTCGCAGTAATGCATTGATAAGGCAGAACCTGTGTGCAAAGGGGACAGTGCTGCAGAAGACCTTTTACACACTTATGTAGTTGAACAGGTCAACTCAGCAGGTTCCCCCAGGCTGTGTTCACTCCCCAATCCTTCACCCATGGTTCGTGGGATGCCAGCCGTAAAACTACCGTCTCCAGGAAGTTGGTAGGAAAGGGACGAGAATGTCTACCTTTCTCGTTGACTGTACATCGTTTTGTTCTAGTCTGTAAGCACTGAGATATTGTATCACAAATGAAAAACAAATAAGAATACTCGCTCGTTTCTAAGGAGAAAACCCACTGATAAGATGGCAATCTCTCCACTCTGTAGGGGAGACACCAGGAGCCCGGGGGTGGACTAGCCACGGCCACCGTGCTCAACCTGGAGGTAAGAAGCTGCAACGGCTTTTACCTCTCACCTGAAGCTCCTTTAGCATTCAGAAGAAACCCCGAGTGCCCTGTCAACGCAATGAGACAGGAACACACTGTCTCCTACAAAGACATTAGTGCACGCCGTATGTGTGTGTGGAAATCTCACACTGAGTCCCAGCAATACATACAATTAACATATGCTAATGAAAGTAAAGTAACATAATTACCCATAAAACCCTCAGGCTCCAATGAAGAGCCATATTCTCTAATTATAAAATTTTTCTATTGACTCTCCAAAAATAATTTCCCAAATTATCCTAAATTTGGATATTTTAAAAATATCTTTCCTTCTCAATCTCCATTTCCCTGGAGTTCTAGTGAAACATCAGTTTAGAAGACTAGCTAACTAGTATGAATATGATTCAACCAGTGTGACTAGGTTGAACGTGAACTTTTCCAGGGTCTGGCTTTCCCGTCGTCTTGGGCAGAAGGGCCGGTCACTTGCACAGAGGAACTTCCCAGCTCCACTCGCTGCCCGTCCATCAGGCGAGGGCTCTGTCCAATGCTCAAAAGTTAGTTGGCTTCTCTTAAAAAGGGAAAGTGACACTGTCTTATCAGTGGTGGGGACCCAGAATGTTCCACGGAGTCAAAGAATGAACGCGAGAACAAACAGGCAGCACAGAGGATTTATTCAAGAAAGTGACAGGGGACAGACTCCCCTGACAAAACGCCTGTGGGAGGGGTGCCACTGGCCTTCCCACAGCCCCCAGATCTTCCCTCCTTAACCCTCACTTTCCTTTCTTCCCTATACATATGTGCCTGAGAACAGGAACGCGGAAGTGTTTGATTTTTCTTGAAAAATCACCACCAGCAACCTTTTGTTCTTTCTTTGAAAAACAGTCGTCCTCCTGGAGACCCTCCTTATTTCCCCTGCTGACTGCTGACCTGGAGAGCAGTCCTAGCCTCTTCTCTCTACCAGACCTCTCATTCTCACCTACACTGCCTACCTGTTTTTTCCCTGTCTCAAAAGGAGAGCCACAAAGAGTGGTCGCCTGATCACTAGGTTCCTCGGCAGCTGTGCCAGGGCGGTGGACTCCGATGACCGGGCCTGGGGTGTGTCTTTGGGATGGACAGCAGGACTGCGCAGACCCCACAGCACACGCCCAGCCGTCTGTGAACTGCCTTCCACCTGCAGGCTGTCCACTTGCCTGGGGCCTCTGCCTTCTCACCTTTGCTGGTCTGTCACAGCCGTCTTTCCAGCTGTCCTCCTCCACGCCGCCACCTTGGTTCGAGCTGACGAGGGCCTGGGAAGGGCTGGGCTCCTGGGCAGTAGAGTGCAGGCCAGGGAAGCACCTTGTCCTGCAATTGGAGCTGCTGGCAGGACCTGCAGAGGCCTGGCTCTGAACCACCAGGTGCAGGAGAGGAGGGGCCCCCATGGTGGGGATGGGCTGGGCGGAGCAGCTTATGCAACTCAGGAGAGCAGACAGCTGTCAGGGATTTCGCAAGCTAGAAATCAACCATGGCCAAAGCATTTCTACCTCCAAAGTCAGCAAATGCTAAGAATCAGGGCTTGGGGCTTGGGAGGTTCTATTCATTCATTTGTTGTTGTTTTCAGAGAAATCATCGTTAAGCAACTGTTGAACATTTGTCAGCACACTAGTGGGGCTGGGGTATCTCTCAGCTGCCAGGAGCACCTGATGAGTAGCCCTAACTGCTTCTCAGGCCTCTGGAGAGGCCAAGAAGATGGTGCTGAAGGAACTCAGGCTTCCCAGAAGAAAGTGTGACTGACGGCAGGGGCCTCAGAGGTAGTTCCTCCAGGTGGCACTTGGGGACACACGTCACTTCTGCTGCCTTTCATGGAGTCACATTGCATACTAGCTGTCTGGGACCACTTGAAAGCCTGTGCCTTAGTTTTCTTTTATTTCCAACACTGCTTCTCTGACACTCTGTGGGATGGCCTTGGAGGAAAGGTGACGTGGCAGTCAGTGTCTAGCAAGGCCCTCTGCATTCCATTTCCTGGGAAAGAGACGTTCTAGGTGAGGGCTTCAGTGACACCTGAGGTCAGCTACAGAACAAGAGGATGGTGGAAACATGTTAAAGGTGGGTGCCCCCCACAACTCTGGCCTGCCCTTTGCAATGAGGGCCCATCCTACCTCCCAGCCCAGCAGCTGCTCCTCTTTGCCTGTGGGTTTTCCAGTAGAAAATCGGAGCCCTCAGGGAGCAACCCTCAACCAGAGACTGACAGGAGTTGGTGTGTGGTCAGGGTATCCTGAGACATACTCCATTCCGCTGTCCCTCAGCAGCTGAAGGTCCAGTGACCCATGTGGTCAGTGGCTGGACTGTGGACTCCTCATTAGATTTCCTCCCTTCTCCATTCTCTAGTGTTTCCTAGGGTTACCCCCAGTAAACTCCTGTGCTGGAACCTTACCCCATTGAGCCTGAATCCAGAGGCAGTGCACTAAGGCTGTCCTCTATTGCAGAGAAATCTGCCCACCCCGCACCTGATCATGTGCACCTGTCTTATAAAGGAACCCGGCCTGCACTGAGACCCGGCCACTGCATATGCAAACCAGAGATGCTTTTCTTGTCTGGGAACCTAGAGATGAATGTTGGTTCCATATAACATGTAATCACATTCATTTCTAAGCCTGAGAACTAAATAGAGAATGTGTGTCTGATGGAATTTGTAAAAAGTTTTATGGGAATTTCCACGTATGTACAAAATTAGAGTGAAAACTACCATGAACCCTTCGGTTGTCTTCACCCACCTGGAAGAGTTATCAGCATAGAGATAACCCTTTTACCTCTATTTCCCCTGCTTTCTTTTTGATGAAAGTAAAATCATCAAAAGTAAATTTTATCTCCAAGATAAGTTCTCCTAAAGGTAACAATACCAAAGCATCTTTCAAAACACACTGCTAAACATCACACTAAATGTTGAAAGAGGAAAAGTTCCCCTCGGAACAAGACAAGGGTGTCTGCTCCTAACACTTCTTTTTGACATGGTGCTAGAGGGTCTGTCCAAAGCAATCAGACAAGAAAAGGAAACAGAAATCATCCAGCTTAGATGAAAAAGAAGTGAAGCCATCTGTACTTATAGATGGCACAATATTATATATAGGAAATTCTAAAGAATTTACTAAAAACATGGAATTAATAAATGAATTCAACAAGGTTTTAGCAAGACCAATATTAAAATATGAATCACATTTTTCTACATTGGCAATAAACAATCCTTATCTGAAAGTAAGACAATTCCATTTACAATAGCATAAAATTATAAAATATTCAAGAATAAATTCAACAAAAGAATATAAGACTTGAATACCGAAAACTATAAAATGATTGCAAAAATTAAAGAATACTTAAATTAATTAAAAGATTACTTATGTTCATGGATTAATTAATATTGTTTAAATGCAATACTCCTAAAAATGATTTATAGATTCAATGCAATTCTTATCACAATAATAGTTTCCTTTTATACAGAAGTAGAAATGTTGGTACTAAATTCATCTGAAAATGCAAGAATTCAGAATACCCAAATAATATTTAAAAGTAACAACCAAATTGAAGAACTCACACTTTCTATTTTAAAAATTTGCTACAAAAGGATAATAGTCAAAATAGTGGGCTACTTGTGTAAAGCTAGACACAAAAATCAATGGAATTAAGAGTCCAGAAATAAACACCTCCCTCTGACTTTTGATAAGGGTGCCAGATATTTAGTGGGGAGTTATCATTTTAACTAGTGGTGCTGGGACAACTGGATATCTACATGCAAAAGAATATAGTTGGTCTGGGCACCATGACACACCAAGCCTGTAATCCCAGTGGCTTAAGAGGCTGAGGCAGGAGTATCGTGAGTTCAAAGCCAGTCTCAGCAAAAGTAAGATGCTAAGCAACTAAGTGAGACCCTGTCACTAAATAAAATACAAAATAGGGTTGAGGATGTGGCTCAGTGGTCGAGTACCTCTGAGTTCAATCCCTAGTACCCTCCCCCGCAAAAAAGAATAAAGTTGGACCCCTATCTCATTCCATAGGCAAAAAGTAAGCCAAAATAGACCATAGACTAAGATGTAAGAGCTAAAATCATAAAATCAAATTATTCCACAAAATAGAAAAGGAGGAAACCCTTCCAAACTCATTGATGAAGCTAGTATCACCCTGATACCAAAACCAAAATCACATCAAAGAAAGACAATTTTAGACCAATATCCTTGATGAACATAGATGCAAAAAAATTATCTAAAGAGAGAGAGAGAGAGAGAGAGAGAGAGAGGGAGGGAGGGAGAGGGAGAGGGGGTCTCAGAGAGAGAGAGAGAGAGAATGAATCTTTTTTGTAGATGGACACAACACAATGCCTTTATTTTTATGTGGTGCTGCCCACCCGTGCTAGGCAAGCGCTCTACCGCTGAGCCACAAATCCCAGCCTGCAAAAATTTTTAATAAAATACTGGCAAATTGCACACAGAAACACATTTGAGACACAGTGCACCATGATCAAGTGGGTTTCATTCCAGGGATGCAAGTTTGGTTCAACACATGGAATCAATAGATGTTTTTGGTTTTGGAACCAGGTCTCAAAATTTGTTGCCCAGGCAGCCTTGAACCTCTGGGCTTGAGTGACCCTCCTGCCTCAGCCTCTGGAGTGCTGGGACCATATACGTGGGCCAGCATGCCCAGCTCATGTGTGCTGTTTAAGCTGCTGTGTGTGGCAAGCTGTTGTGGAACATGGAAAATGAATACAACCTACTGTTGCTCATACGTATTCTCTTTTCCTTCAATGTCTTCAAACTTGTAGACAAAGTTGAGTTTTCACAAAGTTGAAGCAGATGGGCTCTTAAAAAAAATGCAGTTTTAAGGGATTATCTAAAACATCTGCCAATTTGAAAAAGATGTAAAAGGGCACTAGAGAGAAATAAAGTAAGAATTGATTTAAAATGAAGATAAGAAGGCTTAGAGTCAGAGGTGAATGGCAAGGTAGCAAAATAAGTTTAAATGTTTTACCAGCCATTATAAAAATATGCACTATGGAATGATAAAAAAAAAAACAGGTAAAAACTATGCTAAAGAGCAATATATAACAATCTAAAAGGCAATTTCTGAAACTCAAGTTACCAAAAATGACAATAGAAAACAATAGAAATTCTTAAAGTTTAAATGGAGGACCACTTTAAAGAGAAGAATAGCAACTATTAAAACTTCTTAACTCTGAGTGAAGCAAACATTACAGTCTAATCAAAACCATTAAACATCAGTGAAACCATAGAAAACACCCAGAGGCAAATGGAGGCTAAGGTGGTTGAAACCTGAGATGCAGGAGTGAGAGGTGAGGAAGCTTTTCCGCAGGAGAGAGCCTGGCCTGAGCCCATCCCTCGGCTCTCTCACCCATTGCTGCTTCGGATTACCTCTGCGGAGCAGGCACTCCTGTGAGCTCAAAGCTCTCCCAAAGGCAGTTTTTGTCTGAGGCCAGGCTGGAGCCGAGGAATTCTATATTCGTCTACTGGGGAGCAAGAAGCCATAGCACCCATACACAGCCAGGGGCCAGCAGGTCTGGGCTTCCCAAGACAGTCACCCAGCCCTAGGGGACCCTAGAGTCCTGGCAGGGGTGTGTAGCTGCCTCACCCAGACTTGACCCCTGTCCGGGCATCTAGCAGCTGCAGTCCCCACACACTTCTTACTTTGGTGTCAAAATTCTCCTGTAGGACCTAGGACTCCCTGGAGCTCAGAATAATCATTATCGACTATGCCTAATTCTGACCACAGGGAGACCTGGACCAGGACTTCCACATTGAGTAAGAGAGAAAGATCCAGCCCCCTAGCATGACCCAGCACCCCCAAGAAAGCAGAACTTGGTCAGTGTCCAGGGTGTGAGACAGCAATACAGTCACTCTTAGTTCATTGACATGCAGTAGTCACTCCTGAACAGCACAGGACCCAGGGGAAGGTGAGCATGGGGGCATCCCCGCCCCATCCAGGGCCATCCAGAGTGTTTCCAGGTGTTCATTTGAACTTGCTGGCACCAAGTGGGGGCTGCAATGGGACCCTCTCCCCCTCACTCAGGTACAGTTACTCTGTGGCTCCCTCTCTACAGTGTCAACATTAGGAAGCTGAAGAGCCACTCTGAAGAGTGTCCAGGGTCACACTCGGAGAGGGACTGAGCTTCTTCTGCAGATGTGCTGGGCTTCTTGCCCAGAGTCTATTAAAACCAGGATGGATGTTTCAGAGGACAGAATCTGCCCAGCTTTGCACATCTCAAATGCCTCTGTTGCTTGGGGTCACCCCTACTAGGTCACAACCAAGCTCTGAGTCAGCGGAATATAAAACTATGCTCCAAGGCTCAGTTGGGATGAAGGAGGCACTCTTCACAGCTGAGTACAAGGCTTCCAGTGGACACCCAGAGAGTGACAGCTCAGCCTTCACTCCATCTCCCTAGTTCTTCACACAAGTATGGGGCTGGCTCAAGGGGTCTGGGCTGACAGACGTCACTGTGCACTGTAACATGCAGACACGGAGGTCTCCTTGCTGGCTGAGCAGCCACCTGAGCCTGGTATACTGGAGACCCAGGATGAGATGGACAACAAACCTGAGCATTAGTGCGGTTACCAAGCCTGCAGCTGTGGAAACCAGGGTGGCTGCAACAGTCACAACCCTGGCAGAACACTGTCCAACACAGATGGTGCAAAAGCAAAATTAATGAAGTTCTTGTTTACAGAGCTGTGGGCAGGGTGAGCAGACACAGCAAGAGCCCAGCAAGTGGGGATGGAACCAGGGGAGAAATGGCCCAGGCCGTCAGTGATGGCCAACCAGGGCCCAGTTAGCCTCAGAGGAAAGGCTGCCAAAAGGAGCTGTGATCTTGATCCGATGCCACCAAAATAAGGCAGCCCAGGGGAGGCAGGGAGCAACCTTCTCTCCCTGCCCAGTTACTGCCTCCCAAATGCCAAAAGCAATGGGCAGGGGCTTTGTCCTCATTACCAGCTGACGGGGGGACAAGGCACAGACAGGAGGAGCCTCCAGGTGGCAGAGCAGAGGAGGGTGCAGGGTGGCAGAGGCGGAGAACAGCCACACCTGGTGCAAACTAACGTTTAGCTAAGAAAGAGCCATGCTGCAGGACGAGGCAGCCCAGGAGGGCACTGTGAACAGAGCCAGGTGCTTTGCGGTGAGGGCTCTTCTGGGCATCGCAAGATGGTCAGCAGCATCCTGGGGGCTAGATGCTGTTGCATCCATGCCCATCCCGGATGGCACTGAAACTGTCCCAGGCATTGCCAGTTGCCCCTGGGGGACAAACCTATCCCCAGCTGCAAAACAAGGCCACTAGGACTTCAGAGGCCCAGCCCAGAGCAACAAAAACGACTCAGTTGAGCCCACGCTGTTCCTCAGCTACTGCATCCAGGGAGGTGGTGGAGGGATGCGGGCTGCGGGCTGACGAAAAGAAGGTGGAAACACTCCCTCTAGAAATGCAGGACACAAGGGAAGGACAGGAACGGCCAGCTGACTCGAGGCCCTGGGCCAGGCAGGGCGAGGGGGCACCACAGACCCAGAGACAGAGACACACCCTGGTGAGGCCTCAGGGAGGAGAACCGAGACTGGGATCCACCCGAGAGGTCAGGCTCCTGAGGCGGGGCTGCAAAAGACACGGCACCTGGCCCCCAGAAAGGGCTGGGAGGGGCAGGACCAAGAGAACCTGGGCAGAGACAGACGTCCCCATCAGGAAGAAAACGTGGCCTTGCCTCCTACTGTTTGCAGTTAGGTGTCACAGTCACGGGAACCGTGAGGCTCACGGGGAAATGGTCTGGCTGCAGACACAGCAGAGGCAGCAGGCGCGGGGAGAGTTAACAGAAAACTCCCAGCTGCCAGGGGCTGCGGGTGGATGGATTGGGGAGACGCGGGGCAAAGGGCACAAACTTCCAGTTCCGGGACTTACTGTGCAGCAGGGAGACTGTGGCTCGTGGTGACATCGTGTGTGTGTACAGTAGCTAGTGCACACCTGTACAAGGTACCACCAAGACCATGGGTGTGTTGACTCACTTGATGGGGGAATCATTGCAGTGTGCATGTATCAAGCCATCGGGTTGGACACCTTAAATAGATCCTATTTTCCTTGTCAATTACACCTCATAAATCCAAGGGATGAGGGAGAGTCAACAGGAATAAACAAAACAACAAAACTGAGTTTGGAATCCGAAAAATACAAAGCAGTCTACCATGACGAAAAACTCAGCAGATGGGCGTTTCCATCTCTCCCCTCGAACCACAGAAATGATAAACAGCCAGAGAGATCCAACACAGGAAAGAACAAGGCCCTGCAATATAAAAGCACAGGTCTGAGAAAGAACTGAACTACTAGGACTTAACCACATTGTTTGTGAGAATCAAAACTCCAAGAAGGAGTACAGAAACAGATTCAATCCAGCAGAAGAGCCTCACATCTGAGCCAATTATAGCAGGTCAAAGTTCAGTGGCAATTTACTTTATCACGGAAATAATTTGATAGGAGGAGAGTGTTGCTGTGGGGCCAATGGCTACCATCTGTGGAAATAAACCTGACACTCTGGAGGTGTGGCTCAGTGGCAGAGCCCTTGCCTGGCAGGGGTGAGGTTCTGGTTCCAGCCCCAGCACAGAGAGGGATGGGGAGGAGAAATAGATAAGCCTAACACCCAAGCCTGATGAACCACAAATTGCACACCTGCCGTGTGCAAGTCCCCAGGCTTCCTTTCTAGGACTCTGGATCAGTAATATGTGCAACAGAGTTACCAAGGGTATGGGGCTGTATCTGGTGTCCTAAGGAGGATTCCCCAGCAAGGGAATTTGCATAAATACAATTGGATACAGTTGCATTTGACATCCTAATGAGGATTCCTCCACAAGATCGCCTCCTTGCATCCTGCCTCAGCTCTTTCTGGAATAAGCCACACCTCATGAAACTCAGAGAGATGGTAAGGGCTTCATTGCCTTTGAATCCATGTCACCTGATGGTTCCTGAGAGCCTCACCCACCAACACTTGCAGTACCAGTGTACTTATTGTGCACTGTCACTCCTCTTCTGAGTGCTTGGAATTAATCCCTGGGGTAGGGGGCCTGACTCAGAACTTGCCTTATCATAAGGTAATAAGTAAATCACATTAACCAAGTAAATCACACTGCATGTTGATAATGGTCAGCAGAGGACATAAACAGGTGTCCTTGCCCTGCTCTTCTTGGGGTGAGGAGAGCTCCTGCCCAGGCCTTCTGGTTGTAAATTCCCGACAGAGGCACACACTCCCTGCTGTTTTCCTTGTTGGGCTTCAGGTCTTCAAAGCTCATGGTGTATTGTTGTCATCGTGATGTAAATAATAACCTGGGCGTAGGGTGGTGTTTCGCATTGCTATGGAAATGACGCAACAAGGGTCCTAGGTGGACACCCAGCCTCTGACAGCAGCACCAAGGAAGCCTGGAAAGAGCTAGGTGCTCCATGGCAGTGGGCGGGCCTTCTACCCAGCTGCCCCTGGGCGCCCCATTGACCAGGCAGGCTGTGGGCTTGGTGCAGCCTGAAAATCGATTGACCACCCGGATGCTGCTCACACAGAAAGAGTGGGCTTGGGGCATGGGAAGCAAACCCACAGAGCTGCTCCCAGAGAAAGCAAGTGGGCATTACGAGAACCAGGGAATGGCATAGTGAGCCTTGGGGCTGCTGGCTCTGATTAGAGATCACCAACGTTTCTGGGCCCCCCCCTCCTTCCCGCCCTAGGGAAAGCCTGAATGGGAGAAGCGGGGGAAAGGGCAGAGAGCTGGGAGAACCATACTGTGCCACCTAACATCAGGGTGGCAAGAGACGCAGAGGTGGGGCCCCATTGCTAGAGGTGGCCATGAGCTCAGGAGGGCTGGCTGCCTCCAGCCGCTGGAAAGGGGAGGAGCAATTCCATCCTCCGCCTCCAGGAGGAACGTGGTCCTGCTCTTGAAGATTTCCACGGCTGTAACCAAGTACCTGACCAGAACAGCTAAGAGGAGGAGTTGATTCTGACATCATGGTTTCAGAGACCAGTCCATGGCAGCTGGCGATTGCTGTGGGCCCAGGCCGAGGCAGAACCTCGTGGTAGAAGAGTGTGGCAGAGGAAAGCTACTCAGTTCATGGCATTTGGGAAGCAGAGAGGGAAGAGCCGGGGGACAAGATACAATACCAGGAGCTCCCACCTCCTCCAGCTGCACCCCACCTGCCTACAGTTACCGCCCGGCACTGCGGTCCTTCACATTACTAACCCAGCACGTGGACTGACCACTGATTAGGTCACGGCTCTCTTGTTCTAATCATTTCTCCTCCTGCATTTACACAGAAGCTTTCGGAAGATACCTCACATCCAAAACATAGCACTGCGTTGACTTCTGACCTCCAGCTCTGTAAGATGATGAATTTGTGTTGTTTATGCAAAGACTGCAGCAATAGGAAAGTGTCATCTTGCTATCTCACTCCACTCGGGGCCGCTGGGTGGCTCAGGCATCCACTCACAGATGTTTATTTAAAGGGAGAGCACGAGAGAGACACAATTCCTGCCACTGCTGAGCTCACAGCCCGTGGGGGAGACCAATCGGAAAACAACTGTTTCAGATTACTTCCTTCACAGCGAGTAGAGTGACCTCTCAGGGACCTCAGGGTGGCTCCAGTGAGCAGTGAGGGGGATTCCCTGAGGAGGTGGCTTCCGAGCCGAAGCCAGAAGATGAAAAGAAGCCAGGTGTGAAATGACTAGAGGAACAGGTTTCCAGGCAGAGTAGACAGCAAACCAAGGGGCCGGGAGGGAGGGGATCTCCAGGTACAGGACGTGACTTCAGAGATGGATGAGGAGGCCGCTCAGTTAATGAGCAGGGATTTGTGAAAGCCTTCCGTTCACCGGCTCAGTAAGAAGTGGCAGGGAGAGTCTGTGAAAAGCCCAGGCCTCCCTCCCCTTTGGAGTTTGCATGGAATAACAGCTCGCCTCTCCCTATAGGAATAAAGCCCTTGTTACATGGAAGGCTGGTTTTAAATGCCAGCCCGTGTGGTTGATTAATCCGTCATTTTGCCACCGCATCAATACAGAGCAAGTAGTAGATGAATGGAGTCAAGGTCACCGGGGGAAGGGATGAAAAATACACTTATCCTAGAAACAGGAGGTGAGAAGTCCAGTGGCTCACTGCCAAGGTTGGAGCCGGGTAGGGGAGGAGCTGGCATGAGCGGAGAAGGAGGAAATCACAGGTCTCCAAACATGGGGTGGGAGAGGAGCTTGGTTAAGTGGGTGTGCTACGCGGGCCAGAGAGACATGGCGGTGCCTGGGGAGCCCAAGCAGCCAGGAAGATGATCATGTGCAGCCCCAAACCCAAGATTTAATGCTCAGGACCTGGAAGAAATGAGGAGAGAGGAGAAAGCCTGGCAACCCAGGTGTGTGACCCCAGTAGCAGAAGGGGTTCCCAAGTCACCCCTTCTCAGCAGGTCCTCTGACGACACTGGGTATCACCACTAACACACAGCGTGGTCCTGATGTGGTACAGTGATGCATGGCTTTGCTTATGCATGCTGAGGTACCAGTGCTGTGGAGCACCCACCCATGGACCACTTCAAACTTCATCTAGACTGCATAAGACAGTAAAAAAATGTGCTCCAGAAATTCCACTCCTAGGATTCTAAGTGGTAGGCCCAAAGATATTCATTATATCGCTTTTATAGTGGCAAAGAAATTGAAACCCAAAATACACAGATAAGGTGAATAATTCATAGAAAAGCAGTATGGAGAACCATTTTGGAACCATTAACATTTGCATTAAAAGAAAAATTGTAATAGTTGAATTTATTGGAGAGAAGAACATGGCACGAAGTTTCAGCTTATTTAATCTCCACAATACCCCTGCAAGGTATATACCGCTATCAGTCTTTTCTGACAAGAGAGTAAGGCGAGCAATGCCAAGGAATGGGCCTAAGGACACATTGCTAGCAATTCTGAGAACTGGGATTTAGACCTCGTCAATTTGCTTTACCAGCTTCTTCTCCTCCTAATCCTTACTCTATTCAGCTGTTGGAAGAATTTGTAATGACAGGGGACAATGTTCAGAATTTGTATTTTAGTGAGAAAAACAGGTGATAAAATGGCACACTCTGCATACTCTTAAGTATCCATATTCTGCAGGATCACGCTCAAACACCTGGGGAGAGGTGACAACTTGGGCATGGGTGGAGTGGGGTGTGTCTCCTATCCCAATGGAATTCCCTTTGTAAAAGTTTTTATAAGTCTTCAGCAAAAATAAATCTGTCTTATACTGTGCAATTTCCTGCACTTCTGAGAATTTATCTCTTTCCTGATGACTGCAATGTCCACTCCAGGGCTGGGGCAGGGCTTCCTGTTCTACGTCCTGTGCTTTCCAACGCTGTGTTCTCCTACAGAGAAGTCTGGTGGACATCAGCATTTATGTCGATAATTTAATGTAATGTCCTCCTTTGTGCGTCATAGCTTTATTCTTCCTTTTCTTTTTTTTAATTTTGTTTTAGCACTGGGAATTGAACCCAGGGGTGCTTAACCACTGAGCCACATCCCTGGCCCTTTTTATTTATTTATTTTTTTGGAGTCAGGGTCTCACTGAGTTGCTGAGGCTGCCTTCCAACTTGAGATCCCCCTGCCTCGGCCTCCTGTGTTCCACCAGGCCCTTTATTGTTTAGTGGTTTGTTTGTTTGTTTTTTCCATGAGCATTAGTTACATGTATTTAGAAAAGTTCCAAAAAGACACGAGGTGCACTGCCAACCGTGTAGTCATCTGCATGCCCTCCCTGGGCTGCCTCGAGTCTGACACGGGACTTGTCTGCAGTTACCAGGTCTACCAAGTAGTTCTGCGATTCTCCCTGGTGGAGAAGCCCTCTCTTAAACCATCACCCTTTCAAAACAGAAGCTTCCATCTTCCGAAGCCTGTGCCCTGTAGGGCACAGCGGAGGCAGTTTGCCTTGCCTCTTGTTCTTGTGCAGAACAGTGGGCAGGATGTGGCTTGTCTCATTATGGAACGCACCCTCGATTGACTCTCCAGGGCTGAGGGTGGACAGCCACGCCTGTGCTGCCTGGGGGTTCTGGAACTGTGATGTTGGCCTTCTGTGAAAATGGACTCCTACCTCTCTCCCTCAGGTGAGTGGAGGCGTAGATGAGCGAGTCAGAGTCCCATGAGCAACTCCAGCATCAACACCAGGACCCAGCTCCATCCTGAAGGAGGCCCAGGACTGGGTGCCACAGGACAGAGCAGGCAGAGCCACAGCCCTCTGACTGTTGGGTGGGTGAGCAGGCATCAGAGCATCCTCCCACTTCCAGCCGTCCAGGGCAGGGGTCCACGGGGTCGTTTCCACAGAGGGAGGAGGAGCCAGGGCTGCGGGAGTACAGGCCAGGAGGCCCCAGCTTTGACCTGTCCATAAGTGGATGCTCTTTGCCTCCCTTCTCTGAAGCCAGGGGAGGTCCCCCCTCTCAGAAGTTCAACTGATTAACAAAAATAGGGTAAATCAGGACAAGTTCTGAGAATGATAAAATGCCCTTTGAGGGACAGCAATCTCGCTGAAAGCGCGCTCTCTGGGCGACGGCTGTTTTCCTGCATGTTCTGCTGGCGTCTTTTATTTTGATTCACCTGGGATTTAAGCTTCTGGTTTGAAATTTAATGACTCTGCTGTATGTGGGCTGTAAGCTGAGAGCGATGAGGTTTTGGGTGGCTAAGAAAATTCACATCTTTGTTATTCAATATGTGGCCAAATCCACCACTTTTGGAAACGGAGTCATAATTCGGCTCTCTGACAAAACGCAAACGTTGAGTAATTTCACACCCTCTCCCAGCTGGGAGGAAACTGCGGCTGGGGGCTGGTCTGGGTGGAGGGGTCAAGGGAGGAACCCCATCGCCGGCTGGGAGCTCAGGGTGGGCCCAGTTCCCATGGTTGAGGGAGTGGCTTCTGGTTCACATGCCCACCATCGCCTGTTACCTTCCACCAGTGACCTGTCTGCCCTTGCTCCGATGCCCTCTGGGGACAGGGAATATCTGCTGGAGCAGAGCCAGGCTGTGGCGCAGCCCTGGGATGGGGAGGTGGTCTTGTCTCCATGTCATGGGGAGGAGTCCGGCCCAGCTGCCTTCCAGGCCTCCCACCTCCTGCTCCTAGTTGCTCTTGGAGCCTTATTTTACAAAGTGACCCATTCCCTCACCCTTGCTCCTGGGCGCACCCAGCAGAGCTGTCCAGAGGGACTCTCGCATGTCCAGGCCCTGGAGCAACAAGAGGACTCTGGCTTCTCTGCGAGCCCTTCCTCCTCCTCCTTCCTTTCCCATTCAGAAACACGTCCTCTCTCCAGACCCAACGTCATAAAATGTGCCTGGCACATTCTGCCTTTCGGGAGCACTTGCCCCAAGGCATGAGCAGTGGGCTGAGTTGTATCTGTCCCTCAAAGAACCCGGTCCACATGGAACCTCAGAGTGAGACTGTATTTGGGGACAGGGTCTTTGCAGTAGTCATTAGTTAAGATGAGTTCATACTGAGGAGTGGAGGGGTCAAGGGAGGTATCCTCACGGGAGGAGAAGACTCACAAAACACACACAGGTAAGAAGGCCTCCCGAAATCGGAGACAGAGATGCCAAAGGCTGCCGGCAACTGCCCGACGTTGCTGGAGAGACTCTCCCTGAAAGCTGCCAGCAGGATGCAGCCCTGCCGACCGCTTGATTCTAGACACTCGGCCTCCCAAACTGGGACCACGTAATTTTCTGTTGTCCTAAGCCACTCAGTGTGCTAACTTTGTTACAGCAGCCCTAGGAAACCAATGCAGCACAGATTACCTCTGCAAACTGGTTTGAGGTGGGGTTGGGGGTGGGGAGGACCCATGAACATTTGTGAAATGATTTAGAGAAACAGTTCTTCCAACTGTAGCACCTCACAAGGACCCACGGCCATCAGTGATGGCAGAAGGCAGACTTGTGCTTGGAGCAAAGGGAGCCCCCACGTTGGTGCTCTGAGCCTCGCCAGGCCTCCGGCAGGGCCCTGTCACTGTCCGATGTCATGGGACGTTCTGGGGAACAGGAGAGCAAATAGTGTGAAACGGAGCATGAGTTTCTAAAAGGCTCCAGGGTTTTCCTTCATGGCAATAGAATGTGGGTCAAGGTCACAGAGCAACTGTCCCTCGTCTGCCATGACCTGGCCAGGAGGTTGCAATTCCATTCAGGTACTGAGGGCTCCTCCCACGAACGCCTGGGTGAAGCGTGGACACACGACAGGAGAGCACTGGGACCGCCTTGGAAAAGGAGGTAAAAAAGCAAGAGAAATTAATGAGCCATCTCCCAAATACATCCCACATTTTAAAACTGACCACACCAAAGCACCAACAATTCCACCTTCACCTTTTTTTTTTTTTTGAGGGTGGGGGTGGGTACAGGGATTAAACTCAGGGGCACTCGACCACTGAGCCACATCCCCAGCCCTATTTTGTATTTTATTTAGAGACAGGGTCTCACTGAGTTGCTTAGCACCTCGCCTTTGCTGAGGCTGGCTTTGAACTCGCAATCTTCCTGCCTCAGCCTCCTGAGCCACTGGGATTACAGGTGTGCGCCACCACACATTGCCATTGGAGAGGAAAGGTACTGGGAGTCACAGATGCCCTCCCCATCGCTCAGGGGACAGATGGGTGCCAGCATTTGCAAGATGCTTAGGGCACCTCTCTGCGGGTGCACAGTCCCCAGGACAGGTGGTGTGGCTGACGGCACTGCTCTAGGCACCAGATTCCAGAGAGGCAGGAATGGGGAGGAGCAAGTTCGCCACCCCTAGCTCAGGCCTCAAAGTCTTGCCCTCAGGGAAACCTTCCACCTTCAGAGGGTTAGTGCAATTACTGGGCTTCTTTCCTGAAGGTCCCATCCCGGAAGTTTGCTCTAGGAAGAGATCTCAGGAGCATCTTGTCCAGCCCCCACATCCTGCGGACATTCTAGAACAGCACTCTTTCCACCATGGGTTTTGTCTTCCCTGGGAAGAGATGTGCCTGGACTCGAGGAGTCACATCCGTCACTTCTCAAGATAAAAAACAGAGACCACCCGCCTCATCTGGATGTCTGTGATAAACTAAAGATGAACACAAATTCTCTGATGCTTCTCCATGCAGAAAGGGACTGAGGAAGGGATCCATGTCCCCTCTCTTGCATCTAGTTGGGCTCCATGGCTGCTTAACCAATCAATTGTGATATAAGGACACTTCCTCGTTTCCAGGCTCAGCACTTCAGAAGCTTCCGTTTCCTGTCCCATACAACATCTTGCAACCCGTCCATGATAAGCCTAAGGCATCTGGAGAGGCCACATATGGACACTCTGGTCAACAGCCCCAGCTGAGCTCCCAGCTAACAACCAGTACTAACCACCAGCCATGCAAGTGTGCCATCTTGGATGTCCAGCAGAGTTGAGCCATTAGAGATTCCAGCTCTAGTCATGAAGGCGGCACCTGTATTAGAGATCCCAAAGGAGAACCACCAGCTGAGCCCCGGTTGCCCACAGAATCACAGTAGACAATAGGAAGTTGGCATTTGTCAAGCAGCATTGAAGAACCAAAGGAAGAGCTGATACCACACCTTCCATTCAGAGCCTCAGTACTCCAAGAAGGCTTAGCAGTCACTTTCTTTACTCAATAAACAGTACTGAGCACTCACCATGACCCACAAATGTTTCAGCACTCAAGATTCAGCGGTGAACAGAACAAACAAGTTCTCGGTTCTCCTGGAATTTATACTCCAACGTGAAGCAGAGGAGAGAGAAACGATGCTGAGGGCTAAGATGGGAAAATAAACATTTCCTTGGAGTATATATTTTTTTTCCAGTATCAGCATTGCTACTTTCAAGCTACAGGCTACTAGCTTTCTTTCCATTAATATTTATCTGATGTATCCCTTTTTACCTCTTTAACTTCAACCTTATTGTGTCGGCTTGTGTTTTTCTCTTGTAAACGTGTACTTGAATTATACATCTTTTAAGAGTTGCCTTCACACGTTTGTGTTTATGTGATTATGGGTATATTTTGACTTGTTTCTTCCATATTGTTCTCCATTTTTTTTCTTTTGTTATCATTATTCTCAATAATTAGTCACCTCTACAACCTCTCCAAATTTCTCTCCAAGAAGCCTGATTTCTGTTTAAGCATTCAGGCACCACTTCCCCACGTATCCACTGTGTAATGTACGGGTGCATAATCAGGTTCCCCTTCATTTCCACCCACTGTTGGTCATGCTGCATCCCCATAGAATGTAATGTCTACCTGGCAACTTGGCGAGGATTTTGTGCATCCAGCATGCTCCTTCTCTTCCGAGTATTCTCTTTGCAACACCCTCCAGTCTTCCAGCCCTTTCTCCCCAGGATATACTTCATTGCTTCATTTGCCATCATCTCTTTAAAGTGTGGTGCTTCATCTGAAGACTTAGGCCTGGAGGACACTGATCTGCCCCAAGAAAAATGAGACTCTTTCCTCCCTGGCCTTAGACAAAACCCCATCCCTGCAGAGACGAAGCTTGCACAGGCCCAGGGAGCCGAGACTCACGGGACTCACGCAGACTCACCGTCAACCCAGCTCATGCCACGTCTCCTGGGTCTTGTGCTTCGCAGCTGAGCCGTCTCAAGGAAAGCACCAGGCTGAACATTAGCTCCGGTTAGACTTCATCTCGTTGAGTCGGCCGGCTGCCCTTAGCTGTCAAGGTATTTTTGGGTTCCCACAACATTGTGTCACCCACAGAAGTGGATATTTCCTTTGCTCAGATCTTTCTCTCTGAGATTTCCACAGCTCTAGTCCAGTGATTCTTCAATGCCTCGTCTTCTTCACCAGAAGCACAGTCCCATCTGTTGGCAGTTCGAGGCGGGAGGTGGGAAGGACAGGAAGGTACCCCCAAAGAACATGCACACTCCCCTCTCTGAGCCCCATTAGTCCAACTCTCACACCAGGTGTGATCATCCATCTGTGAGAACAAGCCAGAGCTTGCTCAAGTGTGGCAGACCAGGGGAGACCCACTGAGGAAACCCACGGAGGGCAGGGTGGCCGTGTGACTGGTGTGCAGTAAGCACGGGTAGGCTCAGGTGCGACATAGGGGGCCTAAACAAAGACATGGCACTGGGAGGAGGAAAAAACCCTGGATGTTTTTAGGACAGGCATGGTTGGTGTCTTGGATTCGATCCAGGTGCAGGCTCACTGGTGTCCCCAGGGATTCACACTCTAAAGTCCTAAGGCCCAGTTCCTCAGAACAGGCCCATACCTGGGGATGGAGCCTAAAGAGATAAAGTTAAATAAGGTTATTAGGTGGGCTCTAGTCCAGCATGACGGCCTCCCCTTGGAAGAAGGGGCCACCTGGGCACAGACAGGGAATCTGCATGAAGACAGGAGAGCACGACTCTCTCCAGGCCCAGGAGGGGCCTCGGTAGGAACCAGTTCTGCCTCCACCTTGACCTGGGACCTCCCTCCTCCAGATCTGTGAGGAAACTCATTTCTGCCAAGCGACCCCGTCTGTGGGACTCATTACGGCAGCCCACGCTGACAACACAAACCCTGACATCCTGTCTGGCGAGGCCCCCTGGGGTGGCTGCAGTGACCCACCACCTTCCTGAGGCCATCCAGCTCGCTTCTAGCAGAGAGGGCTCCAGGAGATGCCTGTTGCGCCTCCCATCAGAGTTGCTCCTCTTCTGCATTCGAGACTCACCAGCATGGCTCCTCTGATGGATGAGAGCAGAGCAGGCCCTGCAGGGGTCACCCTCCATCAGCACTGGCCAGGGGGACAATGAGGGAGCAGAGTGGGGGCGGGAGCAGAGGAGCGAGAAGCAGCGCTTCACACTTACCTCGGATGCAACTCCCACAGGAGGGTTGGCTTGCTTTCTTCAACAGCTGTGGTCAGCAGCATCAAATCAGTCCTCTAACCGAGTTAGGACACTGGAGTCAGGCGTCGGTAACAGCAGCAAGAATCAATGCAAAGAGCCTGCGAGCAAGAAAGTAAACACTAAAGCAAGCAAAATAAGACAACAGGAGGGCTCCAGATTACCCGGGGTCCCGCACAAACCATGTGCTCAGGACTGCTGGCCAGCGGCGATGCATGTCCCCACCTCACGGCTGCGGCTGCTGCATTTCTTTGCAAGTGCAATTATCATCCATGTATTCTCACCTTAAAACAAAGACCACATGTGACCCGGTTATGATTTCCCGTGGATATCATTCATGCTGTCGGGCTCCTCACTGGTGATGTAAGATGCTCCTGCACAATTCCTAATAGTCACCTCTGACCATTCCTCCATCTAGGATTTTGTCATTTGCCTGAATAAGCCCTTCTCCTCCTCCCCCTCCTCCTCTTTCTCCTCCTCCTCCCCCTCCTCCTCTTTCTCCTCCCCCTCCCCCTCCTCCTCTTTCTCCTCCCCCTCCCCTCCTCCCCTCCCCCTCCTCCTCTTTCTCCTCCCCCTCCCCTCCTCCCCTCCCCCTCCTCCTCTTTCTCCTCCCCTCCCCCCTCTTTCTCCTCCCCTCCCCCCCACTTTCTCCTCCCCCTCCCCTCCTCCCCTCCTCCCCTCCCCCTCCTCCTCTTTCTCCTCCCCTCCCCCCCTCTTTCTCCTCCCCTCCCCCCCACTTTCTCCTCCCCCTCCCCTCCTCCCCTCCCCCTCTCCTTCCTCCCCTTCCCCCTTCTCCTCCCCCTCCTCCTCTTTCTCCTCCCCCTCCCCCTCCTCCCTTCTCCCTCCTTCCTCTTCCCCTCCCCTCCTCTCCCTCTTCCTCCTCTCCTTCCCCCTTCTCCTCCTCCCCCTCCCTTTTTACCCTTTGTTTTGTACCAGGGCCCAGAGGTGCTTAACCACTGAGCCACACTCCCAGCTCTTTTTTTTATTTTGAAACAGGGTCTCACTAAGTTGCTGAGGCCTTCCTAAGTTGCTGAGGCTGGTTTTGAACTTTCGATCCTCCTGCCTCAGCCTCCTCAGCTGCTGCGATCACAGGTGAGAGCCAGCACTCCCGGCCTTTTTTACCCTCTTTAAACTAAAAGCGTCATTGCCCAGCCTAAACTTAGGTGGTTGACACCAGAGGTAATTAACCACTAATTAATTGCCATCCTAAATAGTTGTGGAAATGACTCCAATGGCCACTGAGTCAATTCTTCAGCGAGGCTCCTGGAGGATCCGAGTCTGCCACAGAACAAGGATATGGCTGGGACAGTGCTCCCAACTTGGAGATGCAGCAAAGTGACCTGCACTTTGACAACAGAGAAAACACCACGCAGAGAGAACCGCAGGAGAAGGAGTGTTCTCTTAAAGAACATGAACCAAAGCTCTGGGATTCTGGAACAGCCAGGTCAATGAGGCCTCACTGGATCGTGATTTCCGGGTAGTTAATCTTGATCTAGGTTTCCCAGAATATCTATAGTTCCAAGAGGACATGTTTATAAAATAAAAGGACTATTTGGTCTCATCTGGGCAGTGGCACGGAGGAGGACAACTTCAGAGATCTGTTACAGACTTTGCCACGATGAGGCCATAAAACAGCTCAAGCCAATAAATAGGGTTTAAAAGAAATCTGGGGTCATTCTAAGGTCGTTTACTACAAGGCTAAATGTGCTATAAATTTTAAAAACCTAAACCCTATCACGAGGACCTCTCTCTTCAGCACAGAGACTCAGAGAGCCTGCAAAACTGAAGTCACCCCGCCAACTCCATTGGCCCCAGCCTTGCGAACAGAGACCACCTCCCCTGGGTTGAAGATCAGCTCAGGAAGGAATCAAGAAGGCGAGGGGTGGGCAGCACAAGACGGAACCACCACCGTGGTGTGGCCTGGAGAGAGGAGCTTCCACAGGAGCAGAAGGACGTGTGGCCCCGCAAAGACCCCACGCCACCGGGAAGCAAGGCTGTGTCCCACAGAGAACAAGAAGTGACCCCCGGGAGCTAGGAAAAGAAACCCCGAGACCCCGCACCCCCAGGCTGAGGAGGAGAGCGGTGCTGGCTGAGGTCCTAACCAGCCCCCAAGTCCTCTCACAACGTCCCACCAAAGGTCCAGGGAGAGTCTGGCCACCACAAGGAGGAGAGCCAACATCACTTTGAAAGTCCCAAACTAATGACACTGGCACCTGGGTCTGCCTTTGCTGAGAGTGGACCAGAGCTCCTGGGCCTGCCTACGCTTCGCCTGGACCAGGGCATGGATGCAGCTTGACCCGCCTGCGGCCATCTTAAGTATAACTGCCATTGGTGGCCCCAAGTGACCCCGTCAGCTTCTCCTGAGCAGTCTCCAGCCTGTGAGAAGTAGACAGATCCCTTACTGTGTATGTGGAATGTCATGCCCAGACCCTGGCACCAAATGTGTCTGAATCTCCACTATTAATCTGAGATAAACTCGGTACGGACTCTGACAAAGTTACTTCTGTCTGACCACTTTATATAAGCCCTCATCTTCTGACCCAAACTGTGGGGAGCCACTGGTCTTATTATCACCCAGAACCATGCTTCTGTCATGAAGTCCCCCATAAATTACACACTGTGCAATCCTGGATCTCTTCATTTTTATTATTATTGTTGTTATTATTATTATTAACTATTAATTACTTTGGTATCATGGTACCCTGGGACTGGTTGTCATACACTAGGACCCAATCACCAAGCTACCAAGAAACAAGAGACTCCACTGAGAGGGGAGAAGAACATGGGGGAAACCCACCTGCCACAGAAACACACAGGAGCCTACAGCTAAATGGGAGGTGAGACATTGAAAAAACCCCTCCCTCCAGCACCCCAGCCTCCAGATGCACACAGTGACGCAAGAGGGTTCAGCAAGGGTGAACACAGCCACCGAACAAGAAAACCCAGCCCCAGCCCACCCCTGCCCAGAGCAGCTCAACCCCACACCAGCAGCCCCGGGGGAGTCTGCGCCCACTCCAGGCATGTGGTCTGCCCCAGTCCCCACTTTCTCCACACGATGACCAACATTAGCACAGAAATTTTGAGACATGAAAAAGTAAGACAAAGTAATCACTTTCCAAAAGTCAAGGAAATCAACAAAATCAGACTGAGACGTGGTCCAGATACTGTTATTATCCAATGGCAAATTTGAAATAAATAAGACTGATAAGTCAGACCTCTAGTGCATGAACTAGGGGATATTTTAATCTAAAGTTGGAAATTATAAAGACTTAAAGAAAACACTAGAAATTAAAAAGTAAATTGCATGGTATCAGAAATGAAGAATGCCTTTTCTAGTCTCATCAGTAGATCTGAAACCTCTGAAGAAAGAAATCATTGAATTTGAAGGTAGATCAACAGAAACTACCCAGCTCACGACAAGGGGGAATGAGGAGGAAATAAAAAATAACGGAGCATGGAAGAATTGTGAAATAGCCCAGGGGCCCTACACCCAGATATCTGCAATCCTGGAAAAGTGGAAGAGAAAATAAAGCAAAAGGAACGTGTGGAGAGAAAACAGCTGAGAATTTTCCAAGAATAATGAAAGACTTGAACCCAGACCCAGGAATATTAGAGAGTGCCACTCGTCTCCCGTAAGCCCCTGGTGCATCCACGGAGAGGGTGTGTGATGTACCAGGAGTGTCCACAACTGTCTCTGGGAATTCCTGAAAGTTAAGCACGGCTTTGGGTGAAGCATGAAGACAGCATAAAGGAAACTTCAAGTGTAAAAGACATTAGTCTCAGACTAGGAAAGGCTGGGTCAACTCCAGACACGCCCCAACTGCAGGAGGTGAGGCACTCAGTCATGCACCTGGTATTTCCTATTTTTCCTGTGTCGGGTTTGGTAAGTTGTATTTTTCAATAATTCGTTCATTTCTTCTAAACTGTCAAAAGTATTATTTATAAAAGTTATTAAGATGTAGTATCATGATGGCCTACGATGGTGGAGGTCTATATAACGCCCCCTTCCCATTCCTAATCCACGCTCCACCTTGCTCGACGTGTATCCATTTATGAACGTTCCCAGTAGAACGACATTTGACTCCACCGCGTCCTCAACTATGCACCTGTCTTCTGCTTCACTGATGTCTATCTTCACCCTTATTCTCCCTTCACACTCCTTCCTTTCATTTTCTCTTTTATATTTTCTTGAGAAATGCTTAGAAATTGATTTTGAATTCCTTATTTACTTATATTTAAAGCTATGAACTTCCCTATAAGCCTCCATCTCTCCCCCCCTTCCTCCCACTCCCTCCCCCTCCCTCTCTCACCCCTGCCCCCCCCCTCCTCCCTCCTTCTGTCTCTTTCTTTCCTTCCCAGCTCTCCCTTCAGTTCCAGGTACCACGGCGCTCCCCCAGTCCTATGCAAGTGAAGAGTGGGTGAGGACAGTGGCCTCATTTCCATGCATGTGGCCACAGGGCCATGCAGATGCCTCTGGCCTTTTCCAACCCCACAATCGACTCCGCTCTTCCCCAGACCTACCAATTCCCCTCAGAGCAGAAAAGCACTTGCTGGTCTCAATTCCCCTAGAAGTGATTTGTCTCTGGAATCCTGTTTCTTCAGACTTTGCGGTCTCTTAAATGACTTTTTAAAAATAGTCTACTTCTTAAGATTCATCAGTTTTTGCTAGTTTCTGTGGTGCATGTGAGGGTGTGTTGGGATCTTCAGCATCTTAATCTGAGGAAGAAACTCCCACTCCACAGACACCTGCTGGCTGATTGTCACGTCCAGCCCCTGAGCCCGTTGCTCAGGACACAGCAGTGGACAAGAGCAGTCACCAGCCCTGTAGAGGGGAACACCAAGAGTCGGAGCAGTGTGTCCAGGCAACTGAGGATAGCAGATAAGAAGTGGGGCTCCCGGATCCCGATGAGCCCGCTCGCCTGGCTGGTGTTGGAAGGGCACACTGATGCGTTTTCATCGTTTCTTTCCTTTTCACCTATTTTTATGCGAGCTTATTTTCCCTGTATCCTCTTTACCTTTAAAAACCACAACTAGCGCTGGGGTTGTGGCTCCGAGGTAGAGCGCTTGCCTAGCATGCGTGAGGCACTGGGTTCGACACTCAGCACCACCGAAAAATAAAATAAAGGTATGTGTTCACCTACAACTAAAAAATAAGAAAAAAAACAAAACACAACTAAAGCCAACTCAACTATCTGACTACTCACTCATCCTATTCAGTCAATGAAAACAACAGAAAAAAACCTATATAAATCCTACTTCTAGATGATCTTGCCTCTCCAAACCTAGCATTTGCTTGGTTTTGTTCCTTCACTCTTAAATATAACAGATCAGCAGACAGTTCGTATTTACTCATATTCACCACTAAACAATTTGTAGGACTGCAGAAATGCCAGGTGGCTGCATGTCAGCTAAAGCTCCAGGCGGGGCCCGCGGGTGCCAGCAACCAGCGGTCAAGTGGGAGCTGGAGTCTGTTCGCCTCGTCAGGCAAACGTGCACAGGGCTCTGCCTGCCTCTGTGGCACCTCGCAGTTTCCTGCCCTGCCCGTCACCCAGGACCCCTCCAGGGCCGTGGTGCCCACTCCACCCTCATGGCTCCCACAGAGCAGTGGGCACCGAGCACTGGATTGGGAATTACAGATGAGTCTCCACCGAGGTCTGCCATTAATGAGCCACATGTCCTGGGCCAGTGACTTCCCTGTCCTCAGGCTCCGATTCCTCCTCTGTAAAATGAGGACGTGGGAGGACTAGCGAGGCCTCTGGGTACCTGCCACCTGCCACATCTTGGTTTGTGGTAATTAGCCAGTGCTGTTTTGCAGCTGTGTATGTGCACTTGGTTCCTGCAAGGTACTGAAATGAGGAAAGCTTGTCCTTTTTCCTGGCCTCTGGTCTATGCTCCGCTGCTGTTTTTTGGTTTGGTTTGGTGTGGGAGACCAACCGTACGGGTGACTGAGTCACACTCCCTGGCTGGGTGCTGAGGCACTCAGTCATAGAAATGTGGCAGAGCTTTTCCCACCCTCCTTGGGTGCAAGGGCCGGTGTCTCCTGCATGGATGTGTCTTCCTACAGCCCCATGGTGGAGCTATGCTCACCTGTTCCTTTGTAATCTAACCCCTTGCCCTGTTTAGGATAGAATCTTCCATGGAAGTGCCTTGTGTGTGTCCCCTTCTCTTACTGTGCCCTTGGGTGTGGCCTACCCAGGTGTCAGTCAACCTGCTGACAGTGGACATCATGAAGATAGAGTCAGCCCCCTAAAATCTGACCCCTTGCCTCATTTGAATAGCTTCTCCTCAATAAAAGGGGTCAGCGTTGGGCTGGGGATGTGGCTCAAGCGGTAACGCGCTCACCTGGCATGCGCCGGGCGCTGGGTTCGATCCTCAGCACCACATAAAAATAAAATAAAGATGTTGTATCCGCCGAAAACTGAAAAATAAATATTAAAAATTTCTCTCTCTCTGTCTCTGTGTATGTCTTGTCACAGCGACCCCAAAGAAAAAGGTATTTGTGTCTCTTGTGTGGTTATTTTGCGCAGCCCAGTCAGCCCAGATTATCTGGAGTGACCCCTGAGCCTTTTAGTCGCGAGAACAGAAACCCAGCAGTTTCGTTTGGGTTTTTTGTTTGTTTGTTTGTTTGTTTGTTACCAGGGATAGAATCCAGGAGCACTTAACCACTGAGCTGCATCCCCAGCTTTTTATTTTTTTAAAACAGGGTCTTGCTAAGTTGCTGAGGCTGGCTTTGAATTCGAAATCCTGCTGCCCGAGCCATGGGATTGATCATAAAGGTGTTCCATCACGCCCTCTGGTTTGAATGGGTTTCTCCCTCCAAAACTCATGTGGAGACATGATTGCCCTGCATAACAGTTTTGAAGTGGCAGAGCCTTTGAGGGAGGTGATTAGGTCATGGGGCATCACCCTGGGAAGGGACAGCTGCCCATGGAGAAGTGGTGGGAGCCTCCCAGGACTGGCCCGGCCGTGGGAGCAGGTTAGAGCCACACAAAGGGGAAGGATCGGGCCACCCCCCAGTCTCACCCTAACTTCTCCAGGTCACTTGGACCAAGGATAAAGCACCAGGAACAATTTAAAGCTTTACCCAACCTCAGATGTGGAAAAGAAAAGAGAGGACACTAATGAGTAGTGTTGGGAGTGGGGCTCAGATGTGCCAAGGTCACATCCTGCTCCTTCCAGCCTGAAAGTCCCATAACTGACTTAATAAGGATTCGATAAACACCAGTATTGTTATCTGCTTGGCAGACCATGATCAAAATATTAAGACAATGGAACTAAGTTCTTTGATAGTTTGAACCATCGTTTGGGACGTGTTCTCGCTCACCCCGTCATGCTGTGGATGTGGTGGCCACCTGCCTGCTGAGACTGAACTCGCTGTGCAGCTTCCTTTAGTCAGTCAGTGTTGGGGTGTGGGAGAGATGCACCCGGAGGCTTTGAGAGCAAATCCACAGTGTGGCATGGTCTCAGGAGACCTGTGTTGCCCACCCGGTGGAGGGCCAAGGTAGCCACTACCCACATGGACCAAGCCCATCTGCAATCTGAAGCCAAAACCCAGCCTAGCATCGCAGGGTTGCCGTCTCCATGAGTGTGTGTGGAGGATTGTTGCTTTAAGTGGCTGAGCTCTGGGCTGGCTTATTGCACAGCATCACTGTGGCAGTGGCCAACCAAGGGGCATTGCCACGATGCTATTCAGAGTCAAAATCTAAACAAGGCACAACTTCTGGGTGTCAACCATGCGTCCTGATTGCCATATTTCCACACACCTACTACCTCTCTAGCCCTTGGTCTGGGGTCTGCACACCCTAGAAAACCTTCCTTGAGTACTCCTCTGCCAGGTCTTAGGAGTATCTTGTAAATATAATATCTGTGCCCTCTTCATGGCTACTGAGTGCCGTGGATAAATTAACAAAAAAAAATAATAATAATGATTCAGTGAGTCAGGGACTATTCTAGAAAATGCCAGCCTGCTATGAAGGGACACCTGACCCTGCTGTGGGGTCAGAGAAGGTGACGGAGCACAAACTGAGACCTAAAGAAGGGTAGGAATAAGGAGTGGTGTGCAGGGAGGGTCTCCCACTGAGGTCACAGGCACAGCAAGCCTGTAGGGCGGAGCTCCTGCCCCAAGTCCCCTGGTGCCTCCCCCTGGTGCTCCCCTAGTGAGCTGGCCAGCCACAGACCTCAGGCTGGACTCATGCCGGTCTCACCCTCCCACCGGGAGCTGCTGGGAATAGCCGTGCTGGGTCCGCTGCGGGAAAGCCCGAGTGTGCACATCCTGGAAAGGGCTGGCATGGGCTGCTCTCCCAGCCGGCTGGTCCCCCTGCTCACGCTCGCCCAGCCTGGAGTCACCTTCCTTATCTTCAAGGTGCCATGGCTGAAGGAGGCGCCCTCTACCCTGGGCAGACCAGCCAGCTCCAGGGAAGAAATCCCTGGGGACCCGGGGCTTCCCCAGGCTTTTCAGCCAGCACCAAGTCCTTCCTGCCCCGGGGCAGTGGCAGTGACCCTTGGCTCTCCCAGGGAGCACCCCCTGCAGGGGCACAGTTTCTTCACATCCCAGGACTGTGTGTGGAGACTGGACGGGGAAGACTTCCTAGGTCACCACACACAGATCACAGCTGGCAGGGAGCTCAAGACCCAGCTGCAAGACCATCATCTGGACATTGGATATCTGCTGCTTCTGAGGCTGGAAACCCAGATCTGCAAAGGGACAAGGACCACAGCCCTGGCTCCATCACTCCTGGAAGGCAACTTCAGCTCCTCCATCACCAGGCTGATTGGACCCTGCTCTGTCCCCATATGCCATCACTGTCTGCCCCATCAGCCCCCCGTGAGCATGCACAGGCACATATGAACACACACCCGCCCAAAAGCACACACGCACACTAAAGCACACGCACATACAAGCACAAACCTCACACACACAAGCACACACACACACGCACTCACATGAGCACACTCATTCACAAGCACACACACAAGCTCGTGTGCTCACACACTTGTCACAGATTCAGTCACACACATTCACAGATTCAGTCACACACAAACACACACACAGGAGTAGGAACCCAAGGGGTTGAAGGTCAGGCTGCCACTGCACACAGCAAAGATGGCCCCCTGCAGCTTCTGTGGTCAGCACTGACTCATCGGGCTGCTCAGGATGGCCCTCCATGGTCTCCCCTCCTCCCGGGCAGGAGGTGGCTGGCTGTGCCCTAGTCTGGCTCCTGTCTGGGTGGAGAACCTGAGGGAGAAGCCGGGGCGGGCTGGGGGTTGTGTTTGGTATGTCTTGTGGGGGTTTGGTGTGGGGGGGGGGTGTGTGGAGAGGTGGGGGGGGGTGTACACAAAATCAACATCATTCAGAGCAAGTGCCCAAGAAACTCTAGAAGGAGAACTCTTCCTAAGCCCTCTTTTCCAGGTTTTCCCAGTTTTTCAAATTTTCTTACTGTCAATTTCCCAGCTTGGCCCTAACTCAAAGGTGAGTTTCTTTTCTGGAAATAGAAATTCTCTAATCGATACACTTCTGAGCAACATCAGCAAATGCAATTTAAGGGCAGATTAAAGTTCAGATTTTCCCATCAGCCTGAAGGAACACCCGGGAATGTGGAAATTCAAACAGACCACACCCCGGAAGCAGCTCTTTGCCTTTGCTGGGGAGGAGTTTCCAGGCTGGGCCTGTTGAAGAAGGCATCGGACACTGCTTCCTGCAGGCCTTCCTGCAAGCTGATCAGGGCCAGTCCGGAGCTTTCCTCCTCCACGGCAAGGTCGGCTGTCTCACCAGGCGCATCTCGGCAGACCCCATGCCACATACCTCTGCAAAGGACACTCAAAAGTGCAGAGGCCACATTCACTGTGCTGGTCGCCAGGGAGCACCAGGCAGGTCACTGACATTGGGCAGCAGAGTGGGGCCAGGAGGACAGCAGAGCTGCCCGCACTGGCTTCTCTCTCATTCCACACCAGCTCCCTGCGGGCAGAGTGAGGGAGAGGGCAGGTGGACACCAGGGAGGGTCCCTCTTCAGAAGTAGCAGCCAGCCTCGAAAGGCAAAGCTGGCTGTTTCCAGGCAAAGTGTCCTGGAAGGAGAGGGGAGGAGGAAGAATGGAGGGAAGAGGAGGAAGAGGGCCAGTGGTGGCTGCACTAAGCAGTCCAGCAGGTAGTCCCAGGCCTCCTCCCAGTTGTGCCCAGAAAGCCACTGTCTGCTCCTGGAGCCAGAGATGCAAGCACCACATTCATGGGGGCCTTGGACCCTGGATTCTGGAGGGGTCGACCCAGCAGGAGCCTACCATGGAGGGAAGCAGGGAGCAGATCAGAGGGTACCTACTGCATCTGCTCCCTTGGATGGTCCCACCACTGACTGGCCACCTTCTCATCTGCTGACTGAGCTCAGTGTGTTGGGTCAGGCTGCTGGTAACAAAATATAGGTGACCCTCCACAGCAGGGTCCAAAGTGTGCCTTTTGACCCCGATGAGGCAAGAGAAATCTGCATTTCAGACTTTGAACTTGGGTCTTTTCCTGAGCTAGTGCTATGCAGTCCAATCCGTGCTCTGGATGCCCGGACAGCTCACAGTGCACTGTGTAGCTGAGCCAGGTTGCTCAGTTGATTAGGCATATTAAGTGCATTTTTAAATCAGGATATTTACAACTTATTTATTGAAACATGACCTATCATAAGCCTGGGAGCATCTGCATCACAGATTGGGATGTTTATAAAGAATAGACACTGATTCCTCATGTTCTGAAGGCCAGAAAGTCCAAAACCAAGGTGCCAGCAGACTTGGTGTCTGGTAAGGGTGTGTTCCTTACCGGTGGTGACCTCTGGCTGACCTCATGTGATCAAGGGACTAGCTAGCTCTCCACAGTCTCCAATCCAGAGCTCCTCCCTCAGGACCTGCTCACCTCCCAAGGGCCCCCCTTTGGGGTAAGACATTGACTGGAGAAATGGGGGATGTAAACGTTCAGTCATGGCAGAGATTGACAGTGCGCTACAGCACCAGCACTGCTGAGAGCCATAGCCAAGTAGGAATGACGCATGGCATTTTTGGTTGAAAGGTGACCCCAGCAAGCCATTGAGATGATAATGATTATGTTAAGATGCGCATTCAATTGGAGATTTTGTGCCCAGCCAGACTGCGGCAGAGCACCCTGTCCCCACATCTCATGCCTCTGCCAACAGCCCTCAGCAGACTGTCCTCAAATGCCAACCTGAGTACACCCTCTCTGTCTTGCCGGGGCCCTCCCATCGTAGCCGAGTTGGGCAGATACACCCTCTCTCGCTTTCCCCACCTTTATGTCTCCATTCTGCCCAGGCCTCCGAGAAAGCCTGCTTACTAAAGCGATCCTAGGAGCACATATACAGAGCCCCCCTTTTCCTTTGGGGGGATGTTCCAAGACCCTCAGTGGATGCTATGACCACTGGCAGTGTCAAACCCAGCCTAGACTGTGTGTGTTTTTTTTTCCAAAAGTGTACATCTACACCTATGAGAAAGTTTTATTTATAAATTAGGCATAGAAAGATCAACAACAACTTCCTATAGATCTATGCCACCTCAGCAAGCCGTTTTTTTTCTTGTTGTTAAGTAGAAGGAAGCACTTTACAGCTTCTCCTGGGGATCTTTGAAGCCCCTGCATCACTACCACCATCAATCCCAGGATGCCTGGGGTCATTAAGGGAAATGAGGGTAACGTGGTCAGGAGCATTGTGCTACCCTGGCGTGGCGATTGACCTGACCATGAAACAGGAGCTAGGTGACCGGTGGGCGGGCAGTGTATACAATGTGTTTACGCAGGACACAGATGATTCACATTGTGGTGGGACAGAGGAGACAGTGAAGGCCTTCATCACCCCACTCAGAACAGGGTATATGGTTTAAAAGCATGAATTCTCGAGTCTGGAATTTTCCACATAGTATTTTTGGACCATGGTTGCCTGTGGGTAAACAGTATAAAATGAAACTGTGGATGAGGGGCCCTTCCAAACTCTGATGTCACCATTGTTCACAGGATCCTCCTACATCCCTGGCTGTGGTGAAACCGGGTCCCCCACAAGGCGATTGCTGCACTTGTTACACCCTCCAGGGTGCGGTCTCGTCCCCCAGAGCGCCAGGGAGTGTGGGTGCCGGGTCTCCGTGGCAACTTCCCAACCACTGCTCTCCCAGCCCCACCAGCCCCCAGCCGCACACCTGAGGCCCAAGTCTTACATCCCTTCCCAAAAGCTGACCTCAGCCATCCCCCTAATCCCATGGTGTCATTGCCACACTTCAGTCTGTCTTTGACAAAGTCTAGTTTCCCTTCTTATCTCATAGGAAACTTGATCAGGCTGCTGAGTCCTCATGACCTCAGCCATCACCAGGCTCTGCGGCTCCCAACGGGCGGCCCTGAAATGACCACTGTGCAGCGCCTCAGGGGCCAGCTCCCACACTGCGTGGAGGGTCAAGCCAGGAAGGCACTTCACCAGAGGACTCCAGGGCCACCAGGGGCGTGCTCAATAACAGAAAATGCCCCGTGCATTAGAGTGGGGGGAAGGGATTGATTGGTCGTTTGGGCAATGGTGTGGTGCCCACTCTAGGGGGCCGTTACGAATCTCTCTGAGGAATGATGCTGCATTCAAGACTATCTAAACGTGAGGTGAAAGAGCAGGATCTCTGGCTTCAGTGCGGTGGCGAGAGCCTACGATGATTCATTGTAACTTTACTAATGAAAGAGTGCGTTGCCTTAGCAAAGTGATTTTTTTCCTCCCCTGGCACAAAAAAAAAAAAAAAAAAAAAGTGCAGGAAGGCAGGGCTGTCCTGGGTAAATAGGGACGAGGAGGAGGTCTCCAGAGCTGGTCTCAGCACCTAGCCGTCGGGGTAGGTCACCAAGCACAGATCGCGGCTGGCAGGGAGCTCAAGACCCCGCTGTACGTGCGTTACACCGCTCAAGCCAGAGGGCTCCGAGGGACCAGAGGGCAACCAGCCTCCCTGAGCCCCTCTGCTCAATTCAGACAGCCCACAGGGCTCAAAATGTCAAGGGCATGTGAATGACTGTTATCTAGGAAAAGCCCAGGAACCAGGGTGTCCACCTACAGGGAGAAACTTCTATCTGCTTCTCTGCTCAGACTAGAACCGGGTGGGAAGGGCTTCTTGTCTCTTTTAGGTTTTGGATGAAAATAAAAGATGATAATACTTACCATTTATTGGCTACTTACTTTAGACCAAATCCTGTGCTGATGTCTTTGCACGCTTCAGCTCACAAAAACTCCATGAGAGTTGTTATTTTAAAGGAGCTGAGGCTCAGAGAGATTTAGTAACTCTAGCAAGATCACACAGCTGGTACCTTTATCCAAGTCTGATTAACTGCAAAGCTCACGTTCATAACTGCAGCCCTGAGCCCTCGGAGGGCTCAAGGATGTCAAGGGAGCCCCACAGCAATTTTTCAACACCTGTTCATGCAACAAATATCTCCGAGGCCTCCACCATATAATGCACTATCCATAAAACAGTATGAATTGGGAAGCAGCCTTGGGGCAAAGAGGCATGAGCATAAACCCCAGCATGAAGGCTGCAGAGGCGTGTGTGTGGCTTAAGAGTCCCAGTAGAGACCTCTGCAGCTGGTGACAAGAAACAGAAACAGGGAGACGGGTGGAGACATACAGAGTCAGGGGTCAGGGCCCAGGCGGACAGAGATGCAGCCATGGCGTGGGAGGCTCCTCCCGGGCAGAAGTCAGCCTGCGTGGGCCGTGGACGCTACGAGGTCTGGGAACCAGCAAGCCCTCCCAGTCCCTCCCTGGCTAAGAAATGCGAGTCTTGTTTTACTGGCAAGAACACGAGAGCAAGGGAAAGGACAGGGCTGAGCTGTGGTTCAGGGAACGAGCAGAGCCTTGGTGTGTGAGGTCCAGAGGGAGCCAGAGCCGGGCAGGCAGTGGAAAGGTCGCAGCTGCCCAGGAGAGGGGTGCGGAGGGGCCTCACCCCAGCCACAGCACAGCCACAGCACAGGAGGGAGACACGGGGAGAGCTCTGGCCGTGGGAAAGGAGGGCAAGGACAAGGCAAGGGTGGGAGCCTGAGCCCTCTGGGGAAGAGTGCCTCAGAGCTGACCTTGGACGTCTGAGATGGGGGACGACAGGGAGTGGGGGTCGTAGAAAGAGGAGGGAGGACGGCCACCCCATCTCAACAAGGGCCTGATGGCAGTGGTGCAAAAACCAGAAAGGTAACTGGGAGGTCCATGGATGGGGACAGAGGGAGGGGACAGCGCATGGGGCAACAGGAAGGCTCCATGAGAAGGTGCAGGGACAAGCACTGAGCCTGTCACAGGGGCCAGGACAGGGACTGGGAGCTAGGTCCAGTCCTGTGGAGGGGGGAGGAGCTGGGAGCCCAGCATGGGCTGTGGCTTCCTGCACCAGCCAGGTCCTGGTGTCCTTGAGTGTAGGAACCGTGCTTGGTGTCCCCAGTGCCCTGCACCCGCCATCCACCCAATCTAGAAGCCCAGCCATTGGCCTCTCTTCTCCCCGCGGCTCAGCATCACAGAAGAAATCCTCAGCACTGCTGGTCGGGAGAAGCCCCACGGGCCTGTGCAGCCGGCAGGTCCCCTGGGAGTGGCGAGGCCGGGCGAGGGGGATGCTCCCCTGTTCCCATCCCAGCACGGGGAGGGGTCTCGCAGGAGGAGTTCCCAGGCCATCCCCTTCTACCCACACTGTTCCCAGGAGTCCCCCCCGAATCCTGAGGGTCTGAGCGAGTGGGATGAGGGCCCGGCAGCCTCAGCCTGCTCCCCACGGCTGCGGGAGACCAGGAAGGGAGCAGAGACAGGGGGCTGCAGGGGGGGAGGCTGGGGAGCTCCAAGTTCTCCTGCCTGGGAGGGCAGGACCCCAACACCCAGCCGCCTCCGTGTCCTACAGCTATGTCCCGCTTTAGAAAAAAACGATTGTCTGTTTCAACAACCGAGAAGAAATGCAATCAGTGTGAACGCTCCCCCACCAGTGACTGAAAATGAGAGCAGTGACCTCGGCAGCTACCGAGGCCGCCCCTCTCAGCCACTAATCCCCAGCAAGTACCAACAGAGAGAAGGAGGCTATGAACACACTCAAAGACTGGCCTGTTCCAAAGGGAAGGTCAAGTCCACCCAATGCAAGCCCAGTAGATAAGCACATTTTTAAAAACCTCTTTTATTCTCAATATGATCCAAAGGGATTTTACGTCCTTAAAATCAAAGCAGACTACTTTAAAGAAAAAAAAAAAAAGGGAGCTACCTCATATCAAACATAGGCCCCACGACAAATAACCAGGGGCCGCGTGCGCTTCGGAGCAGCAGCCGAGGATCACGACGGACTGCGGAAAGGAACCTGAAAGAACAGCTGAGAAACGCTTCCAGAAGCCGACAGAAAAAGGAGGTGGGGGTCTAGAGGGAGAGATGCCGGTTCCTCGTGCAGGCCCACGCGGGTGGCACCCTCACCAGGAGTACCTGCTGGCCCCAGGCTTGCTGGGTGCTGCGGCACCCGTGGGCAGCGAGGCCAGGATCCCTGCCTCCAGGGCCCCACAGTCCAGCTGGAGCCACCGTATGGGATAAGAGGCTGCTGCCGAGCGAAGGCAGGTAAGGGGATCGGGAGTCCCCGGTGGAGGAAGGCGGGGGAGGCTATGAACAGGAAGACCAGAGTGGGTCACAGTCAGCTGTCCATCACCATAATCAAATGCCCGAGGCAAGTAACTTATAAAGAGAAGAGGTCGATTCAGCTCACAGTTCCGGAGGTTCCACCCAGGACCAGGCAGCTGCATCACTCTGGGCCTCTGGGGAAAGCACTGGATGACAATGGCAGGGAACTCATGGCAGAGCAAGCCACCACCTTAAGACCAGGGAGCAAAGGAAGAGGAAGGGGTCAGGGTCCCACAGTCTTCTCTGAGTCCACATTCCCAGTGACCTAAGGGCCTCCCACCAGGCCCCTCTACTAAAGGTTCCACTACCTCCCGGTTGCACCACCTGGGGACCAAGCCTTCAACACAGGGACCTGGGGAGACATTCAACTCCAAATTGTAGCGGGGCCCAGCTGAGAAGATGCTATTTGCACGAAGGCTGGGGTAGCATGGGGGCTTCTGGGCAAGAGCATTCCAGGCAGAGAGGCCTGCGGAGGCAAGGATCCAGAGCAGGAGCACCCGGCACCATCCAGGAATGTCAAGGCACCCGAGGGGCTGGAAACGCAGAGAGCAGCAGCTGACCAGGCCCGGAGACACGGGAGCTGGGGAGGTTGGCAGCCTAGTGCTGGGCCTTGGGGTGACACGGGAAGCACTGTGGCAAGTGTTGGAGCAGGGGAGTGACCTGATCATGTTTGATTTTGAAAGATCCCTCTGTCTAGCGCATGGAGAAAGACTGAGGGAGGGGAGGAGACGGTGCAGGGATGGGGGGAGGGAGGCCCGTCAAGGGACAGAGGAGAAGGAGCAGGAAATGGGCCCGCAGCTCAGGAGTGAGGAGATGTGGTCAGTTTCTGGGTCTAATCTGAAGCCAGTTCCCTGCCCATAGGATTTCCTGACCGCTTTGAAGGGGAGAGGGGGCAGAAAGAGAAGTTTTTGGCAGAAGCTACCGGAAGCGTTAAGTCGCCGTCGACTGAGTGGGCGAGTGCTGGTGGAGAAGGCCTGGGAAAGCAGCGGAGGTCAGTGAGACAGGGAGGTCCACAGTTCTGCTGGACATCCCAGGGGGAGGTCAAGCCGGAATCAGGGAGAGGTCGAGGCTGGAGATAAATCTGGGCCTCTGAGCCACCTGGCCTGAGTCAAGCACTGTGTTAGATGACAACGTTCTCTTTGGTCACGACACAGCACACACAAGTCACAGCAATGTTGTGCTTTTGGATTTGGATTTGCAGTTTCCTTTGACCTGGGCACGTACAAAGGCCAATTGTGTACTGTGCAGAATGTTTTCAGTGCTCAAGCATCCCCTCACTGCCAGAGTGGCGGCTGTGATCCACCCACCTAAACTTGCATCCTCAATCCACATGCAGAGCAGTGGAACCACCAGGAAAAGCGCTCGGTCAGCTCTCAGTGATTCCCTGGCAGCAAAGCAAACCGTTTATTGATGCTGCAGAAGAAAACCCTCAGAAGAAATGCATGTGCTGGTTAGGGCGAAGAAGAGTATCAAAAATATCCTAAGTGGGAAAGAAGGCAGTAAAGCGGAACATTCCTGTCAAGTTGTCCAAAAGACACACTACCCACCAGGTGGGGTTTTGCCCTCAACATTGGGATTTCTCCAGTCCCTTCTGCTAATCAATGCAAACAAACGGTGCTGTGGTGAGGTCAGGTGGACGCCATCACTCTCAGGTAACGAGGTGTTCCAGGTGGAAGTTCACAAGGGCTGCACAGGCTCAGTGGAGGGCCCAACTTCTGAGCAGCCGCCATGTGCCAGAAACAGTGTGGGTTGTCAAGGCTGAAGGCAAACCACACTGGCCCACGCCAACCGCCCCAAGCTGGCTTCACTCCCACCTGTGAGCAGCCTCTCTGAGGAGTCGGTCCGACTGATAACCGTGGAGCTGTGTTATTGGCTACAGAAAATGGACTCAGACGCCACCCCACCACGGTAAGGTATAAAGACAGGGGGCTTATTTTGGCTCATGGTTCTTGTTCAAAGTCAACGAGGTACCTCTGGTGATGGCCTCCTTGATGGTGGAGTCCCCAGGTGGCACAGGGCACTGCATGGCAAGAGTCAGGGAGCCCCGGTGTGTGTGTGTGTGTGTGTGTGGCCTCCCTTCTTACACAGCCACCAGGATTCACATCATCACAGGGCTCACCCGCTACCTTATCCAAGGCTAATCCCTTCCCACAGCCCCTGCAGACAGCAGAGTCACAGGGTGCCCACCCTCAGAGTCCTCCCAGCACAGAGTAAACTACATACGGCACGGGCTTCAGAGGGGACAAGCCACATCCATGCCATTGTGGGAGGGAAGGAGAGTCACACCCCCTGACTCTGTCTGGGTCCTCCCAGCCAATCCTGAAAAACAGAGCCAGTGCAGCAGCCCCATTGACCTTGAAGCCTGCCTCCTCCAGGGGAGGTGAGGAGATTCTCCAAGAGCAACACAGCCACTGCAGCCCAAAGTTCTCCACGCGCAGCCCTCCGCCCACACGGACATTGTCTACAGAGGTCCAGAGACATGATGATCTCACCTGGGGGCCGTGGGTAGGGGCCAGGGTGCTGCTCAACAGCCTATCAGGGAAAGGACAGCCCGGAAACAAAGCCCAAATGCACATAGGGCCAGGGAGGGGGAGCCTTGGTCCAAAGAGATAAAACTGTGTAATGTGGGGTGATCAGGACAAATGCATACCGGCCCTGGGGAAGCACTCAAGTGTATGCTGATTTGCAAACACAGGGTGTACTGATTTACCATTTCAAACAATACTATGGTTACTAAGGCTTGCCCCTGCGCTCCGATTCCCTTCCACCCTGACGACACAGGACCCTGGGAAAGCAGGGCACACTGCAGGCGGTTGAGTTCCCCTCTAGCCTCATCCACCTCGGTCTCACCGTACCCTGGGACCCAGAGTGACTCTGATCCCAGAGCCCAGATGCTGCCCAGGACGGGCACCTGGAGGGTGTCCAAGAGCAAAAGGGACAGAAGCTGGCCAGCAACACTCTAAAGGGTTAGGCAAGCCGGGCTCCCGTCTCACCCAGAGCAGTGGATGGAGAAATGGCCACGCCTGGCTTTCCCAGCTCTGAAGTCCATGGAAGGCTGTGTTCCAAGCAATGTGGGGTCCAAGGCGGGTTTGCACGTGTTCAAGAGCAGCTCTGTGTGAAGACCACGCAGAACACGTGGTGAGATACCAGGAGGGTCCCTCGGCTCACCTCCTGCCGCAGGCGCCCTGGTCTGCGTACACGCTGAGGATCGGGCCACAGCCTGGCGGTGCGAGGATCTCCAGGTCTGTGGGTTGTGTGTGTTGGGTTTTGTCTTTGGGTTTCGGAAGCCACAGAAACAACCCAAACACAGGCGTAAAGGAAAGGCTTTCCTCGGGCGCTGTTGGCCCCCGCGCCCTGTCTCGGACAGCACTGACTTAGTGAGCTTATGGTCCACAGCCTTGGTGTCACCCAAGGTAGGCTCTCTCTCACAGAGAAGCTGTAGGGAGGTCCCACAAGGAGTCCCCTTAGCCCATTCAGGTGTGTGTGACACCAGCCAGGCTGGGAAAGAGTCACCCCATTGAGATAGTGCTGTCCACTACCAGAAGCTGTGCCTACGAGCCCCGCCCCGAGTGACAGACCCCTCTGCGTCACCCCCGACCAGGAAGGTCTTCTGCGGGCCGAGGAAACCAGCTGGACATCCAGAGGGCGGAAGGGGCAGAGGCATCACCCGGGTGCTTAAGACCAACGGCTGGTAAGGAACGCACAAGACTAACCTACTACTGTGACATTGTGAAGGGCCGCGCGTGTGCAGGCGAGGGACAGGCAGGGACACTCGACATCTCCTCCTTGGCACAGGGCGGTGGGGATGGAGGACAAAGGGCTGCCATGGTGCCAGGGTGCAGAGCCCAGATCAGACACCTCAGAGAACTTCCTCCCTCCGACACACCGCCAGAGCCCCCGTGGGGTGGGAGCTGTCATCGAAGGATGACCCTGAGGCTCAGAGAGACTCAAAATGAAAACAGGACCACGGCTGGGAAGGAGGCCGAGCCAGGGCTGCCCTGAGAGACCAAAGCTTTCCAAAGCCCATCCCGCGTTTCTTTTTTTTTTTTTTAATTGATTTTATTATTTTTTTAAATGCACAACAACAGTGGAATGCATTACAATCCTTATCACACATTTAGAGCACAATTATTCATATCTCTGTTCACGTCAATTTATGCCATTATACTTGTACTATTTTTGCATTACAATTCTTTTTCTTAATATTTTTTTAGTTGTAGATGAATACGGTATCTTTATTTTATTTATTTATGTTTTGTATGTGGTGCCGAGGATCGAACCCAGCGCCTCACGCATGCAGCACAGCCCAGCCACTGCAGGGCGCTGGGGTGACGGCCACCTTGAGTCCAGGCCAGGCGGCTGTTCTAGGACCTCCACGTGGCACCTCACAGTCATGGCTTGGTCGTACATGTCAAAGAGCAGCACATGCAGTTCCACCAGCTTGTGGGCCTGCCGACTCTGGCCACGTACTAAGAGGAAGTGACACCAGGGTGCATCTGCCACCCCAGCCCCACTGGAACTGGCTCAGGTTTGGTGGCTGGGCCGGGGGTGTGCTTTCCCAGAGGAGTGGCAGGCAATGTGGGGTCCAAGGCGGGTTTGCACGTGTTCAAGAGCAGCTCTGTGTGAAAACCACGCAGAACACGTGGTGAGATACCAGGAGGGTCCCTAGGCTCACCTCCTGAAAAGACTCGTTCCAAATAAGGTCACCCTCACAGGGACCAGGACACGGGCTTCCACCTACCATTTTGGAGGACACAGTTCCATTCACAACTATTTGTCTTGGAAATCAAGCCACAGCTCTGACTGGCTGTTCACGTCTCACCCCCAGAAAACCACTTTCTGTGTAACTATCTCAGCTGAGCAGACCTTAGCTGAGGTGCTTAGAACCAGGTGTGCTTCTGAACTTTACGAGTTCTGGAATATTCCAAAGACATATTGGTGAGATACCTTGGGGATGAAACCCATGTCTAAACACAAAATTAACACATTTGTTTCATGGAATTTTCCACATGTGGAATTGTAACACAGAAAAGGTTCAGATCGCTGAGCTTTTTGGATTTCAGAGTTTCAAACGGGGAGTGCTCAACCGGCCGTGTCAACCACATCCCCAAGGCCAAAGAGCTCTGCTTGCCTGTGGGGCCTGGTGCCCGTCACTGAGGCAACCTGCAGCCTGTCCCCCCAACACTGTTCTCACCAGGGAGCCACTTCTGCAGGAGCCCTTCTGAGCCCACCCAGCCAAAGAGGACAGCCCCCCAACCTCTCAGAAATGCCAGTGGCCCCTCTCCTGTGCACTTCCTGTCCACTCAGTGTCAGAAGGCCCTCCTGCCACATGGGTGGGTTCTGGCACCGTGGTGGCAACAGGGGGCGTAGGGTGACACAGGCAGCTAGGGCCTGGCCGGGAGAAGGGGCACTGTCAGGCCTGCCTGCCTGCAGCCCGAGGGACTAGGGTCAGCCATCACTGCAGGAGCTTCTCACCGCCTGACTCCAACACAAGCCCGTGCTGGACACGCTGACCAGAAAGGGGGGCACAAGCGTAGGCATGGAGGGCTCCTGGGCTGAGCTGGACAGTGTGTCCTAAGGCACTGGCTCCTCCCAACAGCCCTCTGAAGGGGGCCCTTTTATGGGTGAGGAAAGCACAGTGGGGTTAAGCAACTTGTCCAGGGTCACAGGTTCAGAAGGCAGCGGGGCCAGGTTTCAGCCCAGTTCCAGGGAAGGAGGGAGCGTGTGGGTTGGGCTCGTTTCTGCGGCGTGGACACACAGCCTGTTAGCACCCACTAGCAGAAGAGAGGAGGCAGGCCCCAAAGCACTACCAAGACTTAAGCTCAGACTATGCAGACAATTGGAGCAGCACAGTGCGCCGACACCCCGCTTTCCACCTGCTTTCCAAGAGCAGAGAGGACCCCAGGGCTTCCTTCTGCCTCCTCAGAAGCAGTGCCTCTTGCTCATGCAGCCTTCCCACATGTATGGGAGACTGGTCACTAGAGGTGGCCCTCAAAACGTAGAGGGCACTGGACTTGGGGGTCTATGCTGACAGCACTTGGGCGAGTGTCTGTTTCCTTGGACATAAAGGGATTAATAAGGTATGGTTGGAAGAGGCCCTCCCGTGGGGCATCGGGCCATGGGGAGGCAACGTTCATTATGTGTTCGCTGGCTAGCCCACAGCGCCCAGGCAGGGCCCAAACATTGTTCAAGGTGGACATGTGAGACTGCTTTGGGGTAAGATGGACATTTAAATCAGTGGACTTGGAGTGAAGCGGATTATCCTTAATATGGGCAGATCTCATCCAACCTGTCAAGGCCTGAATAGAACAAAGACTCCACCGAGTGAGACCTTCCTCTCAGCAAAAAGGGATTTTGCAGGAGAGAGCGTCTGGACTTGGGCAGCAGCAGCTCTCTGCTGGGTCTTCAGCCTCACCGCCCACCCTGCAGAACTAGCCAGCCTCCACAGTCATGTGCGCCAATTCCTTAAAGTAAATCTCTTTATATACACGCACGTGCGCGCACGAACACACACACACACTTGGTCCTGTTTCGTGTAGAACCCTGACTAATACGCATGGCTTCAGAGAACACAAACACAGGCGACCCTCCAGCACTGCAGGCTTAGCTTAGCTGGGCATGTCAATGTCATTACCAAGCTCACAAGAGACAGAGCCTCAGACCTCAAAGCATTTGGTTTTCTATTCAACTGCTTCATCCCCATTTGCTGTTCTTTGAAAATATCATGTTACCAGCCAGAAGCTTTAAAAAAAAAAAAAAGTAAATAGGCAGCGATCAAGAGAAAAGCAGGCTGTCCCTGGGCTGGCCCTCGTGCATCTCCATCCAGGACTTGCAGTGGACACAGATACTGAGCAGTTCACAAAAAAGAAAAGCCCACATTTCTTCCTTCTAAAACTTGAAGGACTTGCTCTTGAATTCTGCGCATCTGAAAGAGGGACTTAGAGACAGAGACCACCATCATCTATTGCTCCCTTCCACACCAGGATCCCATCCATTTACTGACAATGGCTTCCAGCCTTAGCCAGGTGTGCCCTCAGTTAACCCTTCTTCTCATTTAGTTTGCCCACAAATGCAAGAAAATAAAAACACCAACAAACAGAACAAAGCAACAAAGCTCTTTGAATCTTGGTAAAGACCAGCCTCTTCCCTGACTCTCCATCCCCACAACTACAGTCCTGCTTCATCGATCGCTGGGGCCCCAGAGCCCAGGAACACAGTTGCACAAAGCCTTTGCCCTGTGCTGCCACGGTGCACACGGCCAGCCCAGGCTTAGGCTGATTTGCCTGTCCAGCCCGGCTCTGCCTCTCAGTGCAGAGCTGTCCCCTGACGCAAGCTGAGCTGAAATGCCCAGCAAATGCTCCAGGTCCTTAGCTACCAAAACTTGCCTGACTCTTCTTTTTTTACCCTCTACTTCCTTCTGCTTCCTGAGAAACCTGTTTTATAAGATTCCGTGTAAAGAGATGTTTAGAGCTGATAGGATGGGACTGAAAGGAAGCTCGGGCTGCCCAAAGTTACCTTCTTTTTAAGCAGGCTCCAAAGGCATTCATCCTAGAGAGAGAGCCAATTTGCGTTGCAGGAGCATGACATTTGCATTCACTACATCCCCATGTGGATTTGCAAGATCCCAGGAGCATCTGCCATCTCGTCAGCAGTGAGGAAAGTGGATTCTCTCCATTCTCCCTCCTTTCAACCTAATTCTTCTCAGGTTTCATTGTTTTAACCAAGGTTTTTGGTTTTATTTTGTCTTGGTATTTGTTTAGTTGGGGCTGGTTTTGTTTAGATATGCAAGAGTATAATGATAAAAAACAAATACCAAAGAATATAAAACGAAAATCTTGAGTTCCCAGCCCACCAAGCAGGTTCTGGTAGGTAAGTAGCTCCCCCTCATTTTCCTGGCCTTGGGTATGCCCACCTCTCCTAGAAATGAATCCTGGTGTTTATTAGGCTCCTCCAAGCCTTAGACTTCAGGACAGCAGTTCATTCCCTTCTGTGAATCTGACTCCCCCAGAGCAACCCACTCCATCGAACTTAAATTTTCTAGCAGCCATGTTTTTAAAAAGTAAAAACAAGCATGTCAAGGTCATTTTACTAGTAAGTTTAGTTAACACAATATATTCAAAAAATAATTGTGTCAACATGTCAGCAGCATAAAAAACTGAATGCAGTATTGAACACACTTTGTTTCATACTAGGTTGCAAAATTGAGACATGTCTTACCAGCCACATTTGAACTGCTCAGGGGCCACAGTGACAAGCCGCTGCCACACAGGACAATGCAGGCCCAGAAGGCTTTTTAAAACAGGCTGGGTCCCACCCCAGAGTCTCCGGGCCCTGAGGATCTGAATACGTAAGAAGCTCCTAGGCAATGCAGATGTTGCTAGTCCCAGGAAATGCTCTGAAAACTGAAGGTTTGGGGAAAAGTCAAAAGGAACAAATGAGGACAACCAATTACCGTAACCCTCCCTTATCTAAAGATTTGCTTTCTGACATTTCAATTTCCCACAAGAAACTACAATCCAAAAATATTAAATGGAGCATTCCAGAAATAAACAAGTCATAAGTTTTAAATTGCACACAGTTCTGAGTAACATGATGAAATTTTATACTCTCTCACTCCTGTCTGCCTGGGTCATGAATCATCCCTTTGCCCAGAGTATCCACACTGTATACACTACCCACCTGTTTATCACTTGGTAACTATCTCAGTTATCAGATCAACTGCCTCTGCTTTGTAGTGCCTATGTTCAAGTAACCTTTGAATAGCATCCTAATGCCTTGCCATGATGCCTATATCTTTCACCTCACCTCCAGTGTATTGTATCAGTTCACTGACACAAGCAGAAGGGTGAGTTCAGTACAGTAAGCTATTTTGAGAGAGTGAGGTCACATTCATATAACTGTCATTTCATCATATTGTTCAATTATTCTACTTTATCATTGCTATTGTTAACCTCTTATCATGCCTACTTTATAAATTAAGCTTCATCACTGGGACATTTGTACAGGGCAAGCATAGCCTATGCTAGGTTCAGTACTAGCCACCATTTCTGGCATACCCTGGGGTTCCAGTGTTTGTAAAATCAAGCACATTAAGCTATCGGTGTTTCTGGATGAGATGAGACGCCAGCTACTTGGCCATGAGTTCTGATCAGCAGGTGTGTGAGCAAATGCCTGCTCGTGGCACCGCAGCTGAGGACACAGGCAGCCCTACCGCATGCCCTCCAGGAGTTCTTGGCCAGCACACGGAGTGACCTCAGTTACTCTCCTCTACCCTAGCGGGAGAGTTCTTTATAGATTGAGACAGATATGTCCATGCATTTTACATCAAGGACACACCAGCCTTTGAGAGCAGAGAGTCCCTGGTCACCAGAAGCAGAAAACCAGTGCCCTGCACCAGCTCCACTGCTGGGCACCTGCTCAAGAAACACACACTCGGTCAGCCACTGCCATGCTGCCTTGGACTAGGGGCCCAAGAAATGTTCCCCACGTGCCAACGGGCTTTCTGTCCCCCTCTCAGCTCTGGGTATCATGGCTGCCATGATCAGCTCCAAAGAAATCACGGGTAGGGAAAGAGGTCACCAGCAGTCGGATCTTCACGTCCTCTTTCTCTCTGCAGACACAGGGCTGCCAGGGCTATGCATAAGAAGGAATGCTGGAGAGTTGGGGGGGGGCGGGGCAAATGCTCAAAGGCTTACCTTGGCCAGGGCCTTACCTGGCCTGCAGGCCCCAGGAGGCAGAGAGGTAAAGGGGGAAGATGTTTCCGGGTTGGCACAGAGTCAGTCGGCAGAGCTGTGGCCCTGGGCCATTTCCTTAGCCCTCAGTGACTTTGTCTGCAAGGGGGAGTGACAGTGGAAGGACTAAGTGAAACATCCCAGCTGGGGCTCAGCACGCTGCTAAGACCCTGAATAGAGACCAGCAGCCCCACAGAGGCCCCTCGGCTCAGTACACACTGCACGTGTCCTCAGGTAAATATGGTGACCCCAGGCTCTCTGCACCCTGCTCAGAGAGGCCTGTCACCAGCCACAGTGTACCAGAGCAGACACAGAAGAAGGGATGGCTGTGGTAGGGACAGAGGTGGCACACTCCCAGGATCTCCCAGGGGAAGCCTCCAGGTGGGAGATGGGAATGGACGGCAAGTCCCCTTCCCCTTCTCTCTCCCTGGACCTCTCTCCAGGGGCAAGGCTGTGGGCCAAGCCCGGGACTCTGCAGAGTGAGCAGGGCATCTTCAGGGGAGAGGGAGGTAGAGAAAGGCGAAGGGGAAAGAGGCAGCGGGCTGAGCTGGGCTGGCCGCGGGCGCCAGGTCCTGAGCACAGGGAGCATTTCTGCTGGGCTTTCCTCTGGCTTGTCCAATGGCCTTTACCAGCTAAGACAGGAAACCCATTTCTGAGCCAAACCTGCTATAAAACAAGAAGTACAACATATTTGGTAACTACGATCTCACGGGGGATTCAGCAGATGGAGGGGGTGTGCCGGAAACCACCAATAGCAGCATGGAGCCCCCATCACTGCCTCTAAAAGGGTCTGGCCACATCTGCATGGCCTCTGATAGGGTGTCACATGGGGTGGGGGCCTGGCCTGGCCAGGATTAGATAGAACTGCAGTGCCCAAGATGGCAGCCAGGAGCCCCCAATGCCTAGTGAATTTGCAGGTAGCTCATCCCAGGTATGCACCCGAGTCCAAAATATACTGGATTTTGATGATTTGGCAGGAAGAAAACAATAGAAATACAATCATGCATTGCTTCACAACAGGACACACTCTGAGACACGTCAGTAGGTAAGTGTCTCATTGTGCAAACATCATAGTGAACTTAGGCAAACTGTGAGACATCACTGGGCGGTGTCACCTGATGGGATCGCTGTATCTGCACAGTCTGTCTTTGTCCAAAACATGGCCTGCGGCACATGGCCATCTTAATATTTCATACTGATTACATTTTGATATGAAAATACTTTGGATATAGTAATATTTTGTATGTATAACATATGCCTGGATATATTATATAAAATGATGACATATGATGTAACTTTCTATTATATATTATAATAAGTAATAAAATAATTATTAAAATTAATCCCAACTGTTTTTGTTTTTTACTGTGGCTACTGGGAAGTTGGTCACGATGTGACTTGCACGTGTGACTCACAGCACACTGCTCTTGGACAGCGCTGGCTGGAGGGGCTCCAAGACCCACTCATTCCCTTTCTGACAGCATTTCCTCGAATATATTCCTAAGGTGAGCTCCCCAGGGCGTCCCTCATCCCCGTGGGGAATGTGGCCACTTAGGAGTGAAGATCCTGGTGCAGAGTCGGTGTGGCTCTGGGGAGGGGCACAGGGGACACCCAAGACAGAATTAGTGTCTGTGCAGGATTGATGGGCACAGGTCAGAAGCTCAACCTTGTGTCACCAACTAGCTCATCGTGGTATCTTCAGCAGAACCTATTTTTCACGGGCTGCAAGATTCCTTTGTGACAAGTGAGCGCAGTGAGCATAAAATGCTCTGTGCCCATAGCATGCATCTCCATGGTCACCTGGTCTGAAACGATGACTGTTCCCTAATTTGCCAAAGTTCTGTCTGCCTTTGGGGGCCATCGGCTTTTCTGGCACATGCACAGGGAGGGTCTGTGATAAAAATGGTTTGTAAAGGTCTCATTGCTGTCAAATTGACAGTCCATGCAGGAGAGCTAGCCGCTGTTTACTTATCAAGGACCAGTTGTGGGGAGGGACTTTAAAGTGATTGACAAGATGACTGCCCTTGGTCACCATCTGTTTCCCCCGTCTTGATGGACGGCAGCCACCGTGGCCATTGCATCCCACAGAAATAGTGACATCAACAAGCCAGGGTCTCGGGAGAAGAGGTGGCTGAATTGACACCAAGGAGAAAAGTCCTGAGACCCTCTTCCTGGTCCTCTTCTCCCTGAGACATTGAGACGGTCTCTGGTCGTGGGCCTGAAGCACGGCCTCCTGTGTGGTTTTGAGGCTGTGAAACAAACCTTTCTAGATGGCGTGGACGGAAACCAATCCAGGCCTTCTCTACCGTCCACTCCCCTGAAGATGCCAAGCTCTGCCTGGAGTCACTGGGGTGGCCTGAGACACAGAGTGTCTCCAAGAGCCCAGAGGGGGCCACTCAGCGACTGAGAGGAGATGGCCCACACAGACAAGAGCCCTGCAGGGACAAGTGTCCCTCCCAGCATGCGGTCATCCACCCCCTAGAACAAAAGTTACGGGGCTGTAATAAGAGTCCAACTGTAACTCCCTTTGCCCTTTTGGGATGCAAAAGATAAGGCTCTTCAAAGAGAAACAGGAAGAAAGCAACGAAGGGAGAAGGGGGGATGGGAGGGGGGTTCGAAGATGTCTGGGATGTACCCACTTTTCCTCAGCTGCCTCTACAGCAGGCAGTCTGACAAAGCCCGAGGCACCAACCCACTTGAGAACAGCTTTCCCATCCCAGGTCCCTCCTGAGGCCTCCTTCCCACCTCCCCAGGCCCTCCATGAGGGGAGGGGCCTGGAGGGAGGAGCAGAGGCTGCAAGAAGCCCCCGCAGCCTCGGGGACCTACGAAGGCAGTGTGGCGTGAAGAAGGCTGGAGCCCAACCCAGGGCCCAGCCCAAGCCGCATGGGGCTGGGGACAGTGCAGGCCCTTGCACCAGGGCACACGCCACTCGAGCCAGGGCTGCTACCTCCACCAGCTGTGCAGGGGCAGGAGCGTTGGCGGCCAAAACCAGGTTGGAGCAGGACAGAGATCCCCAGCTGCCCTCCCCCAGGAGTGTTAGAGCAGAACTGGCCACTCAGCAGGAGGAGCCCCAAGATCCTGAGCAGGTTCCCCAGGCACTGCTCTCCATTCACATGAGGACCCCCAACTCTGGCTTCAAGGCAAGTAGGGCTGTAATTTTTTCATTCATTACGCTTCCTGGAAACCTTGAGCTCCCTTTTATTCCGGGGAGGTCTCCCCGCAGAAGAGCGGGACAGCATCCACTTTCTTCCCAAATGTCCTCTTCTCTCACTGTCCAGTAGCCCAGTGGGAGCAGGGAGCTCTTGGCTCAATGGTGGCAGCAGCATTTTCCTGTCCCTGAGCTGCAGTGATGGCCTTGGGATCAGGAAGTCGACCAAGCTGCTCCGGCGAAGGCCAGGCCTGCGTGCCTCTGGCCACCACCTCTCTGCAATCTGCCTGGAACATCACTGGGTGGCCTGGCCCTCCAGCACAACACTGGGACGCCACACAAACACATCCCTTAGGATACTTTGTTTTAAAACAAGGTTGAAAAAGCAAATGAGTATTCGAATTTTTTTTTTTCACTGTGGATTGAAACCGGGGGCACTTAACCACTGGGCCATATGCCCAGCCCTTTTAAATATTTTATTTAGAATAGGTCTCACTGAGTGGCTTAGGGCCTCGCTAACTTGCTGAGGCTGGCTTTGAACTCCCAATTCTCCTGCTTCAGCCTCCTTCAAGCATGCATTTTTTAAAAAAGTAACTGGGCTCAACTGGAGTCTTATTAGAAAGTAATGGCTTGGGTGGGAACAGGGTAGGACTGGGGTGGGGGCACTGGAACGCAGCACAGTGCTCTCACAATTCCCAGCTTGCAGCAGACGCCATCGGAAGTCCACCCTGCCGTCCTGCAGAACAAGCCCTCAACAATTTTCATAGCTCCAACCACAGCCTGGGCCCATCTCCTTCAACTCTGCCCCCGCATGTTGAAGCACCCACTTGCTTCCCCAGTCAGGAGAGCTTCCCAAGAGCCCCGCCAGAAACAGAACAGAGACAAGGGCCATTCAGTGGCTGAGGGACATCAGCAAGTTAGGAATGGAGGGCTGGGACCTGGCTTGGCAAATCCAGTTCCCCTGGCCTGCGACCTGGGCCTCTGCCCTTTCTTACCTGGGAGTGGCCTCGCTGAGGTGGGGCACATACATCAAGTCATTAAGGGGCAGGACTGTGCTAATGAGCTGGCCAGGTGCAGGTCAGCTCTGCTGGGCTTGCGGGGCTGTCATTTCAGCCCAGGGCTTTGTGTCTGGGTGGGTCACATCACTGCGGCAGGATGTGTGAGTTCCTCTTGTTTACGCCCAACAATGCCAACTCACCCCTTCCCAGGCCAGGTCTCCATGGGCACAGCCACTGTGGGTCACTAGGGAAATGGGCAGCAGGCAGGGGAGGGGAGAGCTGAGACCACAGAAACCAGACAAACACGCATGATGACCTATCAACCGCCTCCACCCCTGCTGCGACCTCATAGACACCATGAAGCTCTTGAACAGAGCTCTTCACACACGACCCCATGTCCTCGCCCTCTGCTCCCTCTCACGCCATGGCAACAGGACTTCTCCCCACCTCTCCACCGAGTCCAACCTGGTCAAGGTCACCAAGACCTCCGTGTGGCCAAGCCCAACCTCAACTGACTCCTAAAGGCCTTCGTCCTACCCCAGTCTCTCCCTGGACTTCCGCACAACGTGCCCAACAGCCCACTCCCCATGTCCCTTGGCACCAACCCTGCCCTCTCCAGAACGCAGCTCGTATTGAACCGCGCCCCTGCTCCTCCACCAGCACAGCCCCGTCTATAGGGGACAGACTCCTGCCCCACCTTCGTCAGGCCAGAGCCAAGGCCTCCTTCTCACCTCCTCCCTTTTCTTTCCCTCCCTGCAGCCAGTCCATCTGCAGATGATGCCAGCACTGCCCCTGAGCAGATCCAGAATCCGACCACCTCTCACCCTGCACCAGCACACCCCTCCGAGGCCCCCGGCCTCTCCCAGTCACCTTCCTGCTCTGCCCGCCATACTCGGTTTTCAACTTCAGGACCTCATGCTCCTTCCAGGCTCAAAGAGCATCATGTTTTACTTTCCCACTTTGGTCCATCATCTCTGAAATCTCGCAAGCTTGACCCTGCTCTCCTATGTCCTGTCCCTCCTAAAGCAGTAGGTCAATTAAACAGCAGAGAGGACAGATGGACCCCAAGTGTTCTGGCTCTAGGGGGATCTGCTAGTGACAAGTCTGTGGTGACACGTGGGCATTCCTTACTTACAAAGATGACTGAGGTGGGACCCTAGGCCACCGGGAGGCCATTCTTCTATTCACATGTCTGCTGGACAGTGGGCCAGGCCAAGAGAGTTGGCACCTTGACGATGGCTGCAGTTGTCCCTCGTGGCTTGGAATAAGGAAAGCGGGTTTTATTAACTGTCGGAGAAACACCCCGGAAAATCTGGAGAATGCTGCAAGGAGAAGCACCTGTCAGTTTCCACGGCTAACTGGAAACCCCGCTTTGGATTCCGGCAGCTCCTGGTGGGTGCATTTCCCGCCTTCATCATCCGATGTGAGCTACACGCGCCACGATGGAAAGGAGCAGCAAACGAAACCTGGAAGAATCCACACATTTGACTGAGGCGGGTCCTTGCTCACTTCATCAACGAGGAAGAGTGTTCCTACGAAGAGCCCCAACCTCAGCCGAAGCACACGGCTGCTCAATGTGTGAGCCCACAGCAGAGCAAGGGTCCCAGGTTCCTTCAAGAGTCATCGCGAAGGGCAAGGAGAGGAGCGCTGAGGCAGCTGAGTGGCTGGAACAGAATGAGCAGCCGCCTCTGCCCAGGAGATTGCACGTGAAAAGGGGAAATAAAATCTTGGGGCAGACAGACGCAGAGCCCACATCCACGGACAGGGTGAAAGTTTGGACTCTCCCCACACCTCCGTTCAGAGGCCCAGGCCTTTCCCACCATCTCTCACCTTCCCACGCGGCCTGCCTCACCGGTGGCAGCTCCTCCTCCCCAGGCCAGGCAGCGGCCAGCACCTTCAGCCCCTGCCACACCCCAGGCAAGACACTCCAGCCACCGTGGAAGTGACAGCATCCCCCAAAGGATGCAAGGTGAGGACTCTCCAGGCAGAGATCTCACCACCCTGGTCCAGGAACAGTCAGGGACAAGCCTGCCCCTCCTGGCAGAGATGTGGACAAGCAGCAGCTAGAACACGGGGCTTGGGGGGAAGGGGAGGTCCCTGGTACAGGGACAGAGGACGATGGCTTAAAGGGGGTGGCATTTGCACTAGGCCTTGGCTCCTGACTGTCAGAGGAGAGGAGGGGCTTCTGGGGAGAGGCCAGCAGCTGTGAAGAGGGGTGGGAAAACACTTGGGGGGCAGTGTTGTGGGGCCCAGCTGCCGGGCGGTGTGAGGAGAGGAGACCCCTAGAAGGGCACGAGGCCGGGAACCTGAACACAACGCAAGACCCTCGCCCTGAAGCCACCGTCTGAGCACCTCAGAATCCTCTCCTCAGGAAGGAGACCCAGAGAATCCTGAGACCCTCCGGGGGGGCAGAATCACCACACAGCCAGGCCTATCCTGACCCCACAGAGCTGCTCTTTGTCAAGAAGTCAACCTCTCCTCCAAAGGCCATAAACCCATCATATGCTGAGCGGTCCCAAGTCCTTTGACCTTCTGTGTCTGAGTATCAGACCACATTGAAAGGTATGGACCACCCCGCCCAATAATTGCACATCCTCTCAAAACTGTGGGCCTCTAGCTATGGGCACCCCACGCCCTCCTAGTTTCCCAGGTTCACCCCTGGAATGGGAACAGAGACTGGGGAAGGGATTCACTTACCTTCATAACAGCAGACTCAAGTAACTTGTGACCCTGGACCACAGTAACCAGGAGAGCAGAAGAGGCATTCAGATATTATGTTGCAGTTATGGTAAGTATTGCAATTGCTGTGGCTGTGATTGTCACTTAAATGAAACCCAAAGGCTGGAAGCAGCCATTGAGCGTGTGATAGGCACCATGGTCACCCTGAGGCACGAGTGTGGTCCAGTGCCACCAGGCGGACCCTCTTCGAGCCCTCGCCCCATGTCTACCCCACAATGTGAGTCATGTTACTTCCAGACTTCTGTTTCCTCTTGTCTCAGTCCGCCACGAGGGAGGACGGGTGCCTCCCTCCGCAGGGCTCAGAGCACAGGGGCAGGTAGGTCAAAGCAGCCCCCACGCAGAGCTTACCAGCTGCTCACCCGCACCCTCCTACAGCCACCACTGCTGCCAGGGCAGCCCCACCCCTACCCAGCTCCACCTGGAGCCTGCTCCCCCAGTCCCTCCCAGAGGCAGGGTGTGAGCCTGGCCTGGTTTTGTAGCATCATTCTCAGGCTGCGGACCAAGCGCAACACGCAGATTCCCAGAGCCATGAGTGGTACGCATTGGGTCCTCGGAACTGTGTCCTTCAAAAGAGCCCCAGCTGCCTCCACCTGCAGGCGGCTGTGAGCCTGGCCCACCCTGCACTTTGGGCTCCTAGTCTCTGCACCCTCATTCCTCAACGTACATGGACGGACTGGGTGTCTTCCATGGTCCCCCGCTGTACCAGGGAGAGAAGGGGGTATGGGAGGAGAACTGATGAGAAATTAGTGGACAGTGTCTCTGCTTTGAAAAAGCTCACCATCAAAGACAAGGAGCAGAAATACAAATCAATCATCACTGGGCACAGTGAGCAGGTCTCCATTAACTCAATTCTCAGCGTCCCCTGGGTGCTGTGCAAAGGAAAGGCTAACTCTGCCCAAAGGTCAAAGGTGGCTGCCCAGGAGAGCATCTTGAAGGACGAGCGTGCCAAACACAGAGAGGAGTCGCCCACTCAGCCACCCACTTTCTCCCATCCTGCCAGCTTTCGGGATGTGAGGGAGGTCATTGTCAGACTGCCTCACAGTTTAGAAAATCGATTTCCTGTTGTTGCATATTTAGGTTGCATCTGACAGCCTATTTTTCTATTCTAAATCCTTTGCTGTCTTTCAGAATTAAAAATATTTTGCATGTATTCCAGAACACACAACTACCAGGTCAGAATACTGGATTTTAATACCGGTAACCTATATCAATTTGAAGGGTGAAATTTTGAATATTGATGTCACTTCAGAAATACTCACGGGCAGCTCTTACTTCTTCATCTGAGAATTTGTCTAGATGATTTGTTTGTTGCAATATTTGCCTCTTACTGATTTCAAAGAGTTTTTTTAATCTTATAACGATATTGACCCCTTATTGCACATAGATGATTTTTTTAACTTTTAAAAATTTGCCATTTACTTTTTATTTTTATACACAATATGTTTTAGGATGTTAAAGTCTTTTCTTGTGTAGTAAAACCTACCAGTACTTTGCCTTGTGATTTCTGCCTTGCTAGGCAGTACCTTGATGCTAACTTACATTTTTAAACTTCTTTGCATTAAACTGCTTCTGCTGCTGTGCCCCACATTTTATCTCCTATAAGTATCCATTGTAGTTAAATATTGATTAAATCTGTCTTTACTGGGCCATTTCAGTGCATCAAAACTTGTCACTGCCTGATTTTTTTCCCTGCTTGCATGAAGGAATCAATTGTCCTACAAGTGTGACAAACATTTCTACCTTACCAACGGGTTGAAGTCAAATGTCCTTTCTAATAGCTACAGCCACTGTCATTAAAGAACAGACGGGGAGCGGTCAGTCTGACAGAAGCCTTCTTGTTCCTTCTGTAATTGAGTCTTGCAGAAGTGTGGTCACTGCTTGTTTCCCAGCCCCCAGCAATCAAGAGGCTACAATGGGGTGGACTCTGTGCCTCATACCTGAGCCCCTGGCCCGGCTTCAGAGTACGCCCTCCTTCGCTTCCTCACTGAAAACAGGTTTCTCCCGTTCTCAATTCTCAAACATTGAAGTTGCTTTCCAATGGCCCAGTTCAGCCAGCAGGTCTCTGACTCCATGGCTCTCTCCCATCTCCTGGACACCCCCCCCCCAGGGGATCTTGTGGCCGGCTGTTTCTGGTTACCCTGCGTCACTCTTGCCACTTCACCCATTTCCGTTATATCCATGGATTCCCAGCTCAGCTTCCTTTGCTCTGCCCTGGTGGTCCTCAAAATGTGGTCCCTGGGCCAACAGCAACGGAAACTGATGAGAAATGCAAATTCTCAGGCCCCACCCAAAACTACTGCTCAGGCCGAGGGCCCAGCAGGCTCAAGTTTCGAAACCATTACTCCTCAGGTCTCATCCAAACTTCCAGACCTTTTCAAATATCCCTCTTGAGTTCAGATCCACAAATTGAACTCCCCTTTAGGAGAGTTTATTAGAACATCTCCTGTTTCTGACCTCGACCTGTGGAAATAATTCCATTCTATTCCTGCAGCCCTCCCTGCACCCTCCCTCCCTCACCACCATCACTTTCTCAATGAGTCGCGCCTCCAGGAGGCTCACCTTCCCATGAGTCCTGCCCCCTCACGGTTTTTAAGACTTCAACGGCCACCGACCACCCCTTCCCTAGTCCCCTCGGCCCTGCCTCTTCCCACTGTGTAGTAAAACCTACCAGTACTTTGCCTTGTGATTTCTGCCTTGCTAGGCAGTACCTTGTGTCATCCGGCCATGTGTTTAGAGGTGGGTCTGTGGGAGAGGTCAGGACTAGGTAAGGTCGTGGGTGGAGCCCGTGACTGAATACTGGTGACCTCATAAGAACAGGGAAAGCGGGTGCAGGTGTGCTTCCCATGTCCCTTCCCATGTGAAAGGCTACACTGCCCAGGACTCCTCCAGAAAGAAGCTTGTCACCAGATGTGACCCCTGACCTTGCACTTCAGATCCAGAAGATGAAGAGAACCTCTGTTCCTGAGCACTTGCCCACTCGTGGTGTTGAGTCCTCGACAGCACACAATGGACCAGACGCTCCCTGAGGGAGAGGTCCTGGGGGCTTCCTTCACACAACATGGTTTTGCACCCCAAGCATCCAGAATCCCACCTGACGCAAGGGACGCACTCGTTAACTACTTAAATGAAGGAGAGAATCTGATTCAGTCCACTTCCACGGAGTCGCTACTGTGTTAGGTCAGACTTAGAGAGATGACTAAGAGGAGCCTGCGGGATTGCACAACACCTGCGGGTGGAGAGGGGCAAGCAGCTCGGCTCCGCCGGACACATCATTTGCAGAGTGCGCACATGGAGGCGACCTGCGCACAGCCACCAGGCGTCCTCTGGGAGGAGAGTCACAGAAACCGGGTTTCCATAGCTGTCTCCAGGAAGCCCACTCACACCTCGGCCTGCAAACCCCACTGCCACTGATCACAGTGGGTTCCTGACTGCCAGACCCAGAGAAAATGTCCCCTGGTGACCCCCAGGACCTCAGCTGCCTGGCACTGTCTCCACCTCTGGGAGCCCCTCGTGCCCCTGTCTGGGTGGCGTCGTGCTCTTCCTTGGCTCTCTCTTCCTCTCTGGTGTTGTCATCCCCTCCTTCCACTTCCCTCCCCTCCCTCACCCCCCACCCATGCACTGACACCAGTCTTAAGTGCTGCTCTTTCCTAGGGCTTCAACCCACGCTGCTGCTGCAAAGCCCGGCTCCTCCTGGTTTGACTCCAGCTGCGTGGACCCTTCAGGACGTCTAGGCCTCCAGACATTCCTACTGGCCTCAAATCCACAGGCCTCAAGGAGGACATCACCAAGAGTAAATCATCAGTGTGCTTACTTATTTGCTCTTCTCAACGTTCTGAATCTTTATAATCACCTAGCTAACTCAGGGCCTGGCCGGGGCGGGGGGGTACTTTTACTGGGATTACAGGAAATGTACAAATCGATAAGCAGAATCTTCACCTTTAAGCCGTTGGCTGTCCTGTGCAGGCTCCTGACGCCTGCCCATTTCCTGAAGTCGGCATCGTGTCTTCCTCAGGAGGGTCTCCGAGCTCTCTTCATTCAGGTGGTCGGCACGGCTCACCTTTATTTCTAGCTATCTTAATGATCTCATTTGTTGTCATAAACTGGGTCCCATTACATTTTCTGTCTCATTCTGGGTGTATCATTTAAAAACCATGCAACCCCACTTCTTCCTCCTGGCACGATGCCCTTGAGCTGTGGACGAGCAGCAGTGCTTCTGAGTTTGTGATCGCCCCCTATTTCCACCCCCCCACTGCTCTTTGTCCTTCAGGCCTTCATCCCTCTTCCCTTGCTGCAGGAGGAGCCCCCAAGTGGTCTCCCTCCCCCCAGTCTTCACCCTCCCATGGTCTCTCTACTGCAGCCGAATGTCATTTCCCACCATGCAGCCAACCACCGCCCATGAGCCTTAGGCCTAAGTGCCCTTGAATTAAAACTCCTTCCTCCGTTGTGCCTCCTTCCTTACTTCCTTGACCACATTCATTCTGGCTCCTCCAGCATCTGCAATCCTCCTCGTCAGGCTCAGTGCAGCATTGCTTTGCAAACCAAATGTCGGGAGCAAGCTAAGTGCCCATCCACAGGGCAGGGCTGGAGTAATTGCATGACACCCACAGCATGGAATGCGATGGTCATGCAGTTGTTGGGGAGAAGGAGGTTAAAAGACACTGACGTCAGGAGCCTCCTGGTGCGAGGCCCTGGGCAAAACAACATCGCTTATAGCCTGCCAAAAACTCCGCCTGACTCCAGAAACTCGGAAATGTGCAGACGAACATGAATGGAAGAGCCTTCTACAGCACCACTAGCCTGAGTGCCCCCAAAGACGTCAACGTTCTGAATCACAGAGAGACGGGTATCAACAACTCCAGATAAAAGGGTCCAAAGAGACACGATGACCAGTCACAATGAGCAGATCCTGACTCAAAAAAACAAACTGCAATTGGGATATTATTGGGACAACTGATAGAATGTGAACGTGATTGATGTTAGATAATGATATCGGGTGGATCCCTGAAAATGATTTCTACTGTGCATGTGTAAGAGAACGCCCCTATTCTCTGGAGAGACACACTGAAATATTTAGTGGTAAAAGATAAGAATGTCCTTGCTATGGTTTGGATGTGAAGTGTCCCCCAAAAGTTCCTGTGTTAATGTAGGAATATTCAGAGGTGAAATGACTGGAGTCTGAGATCAGTCCATCCTGGTTTGAATGGACTGGCTGGGTAGGAGCTGTGGGTGGGGGGGCATGGCTGGAGGAGGTGGGTCACTGGAGGCGTGCCCTGGAAGGGTTCATCTCCCTGTGGCCCTTCCCTTCCTTTCTCTCTGCTTCCTGGCTGCCATGAGCAGAGCAGCGCTCCTGGTCCACCATGCCCTTCCGCCATGATGCTTTGCCTCTCCTCAGGCCCAGAGTAATGGAGTCAGGAGTCCACAGACTGAACCTCTGAAACCATGAGCCAAAATGAACTTGGCCTCCTCTAAGTTGTTCTCATTGGGTATAATGGTCACAGCAACAAAAATCTGACTGTCGCAGTCTCTAAGTTGTTCCCAAATGTGTCTGGAATAATAGCAACTGAGGGTGCACGTGAGAGGGAAAGAGCAGGAGTGAAGAGCCCCACAGTCCTGGATGTGAAATGTAACGGGAGGCAGAGCTGGACCCGGGCCAAAGGCACACAGAAAATCAATGTGGGGTTATTTTTCAATAAGCTATTTTAAGAATAAAAAGTGAAGAGAAATGAAATGCATTGTTATGTACTGACAGGGAATTACCTAATACATTACTAAGTTTCAGAAACATCTGGGAATCCACCTGGGGTGATGTCCAGGGAGATGCCACAGACCATAGCTACTGCCCAGGACTCTGCAGCCCCCCACACTCATCTTGAATAGTATCACTTTTCTCTTAAGGGTGTCCCTTCGTGATGGCAGGTCACATGGTCACAAAACTTGTAGGAACTGAGTGAGCAGAGCAGGGGATTTCATGTTTTACTTCATTTAAATCTGTAGAGTTTTACTTTCTTAAGTGAGTATTCACTATTTTGTGTGGAAATAGACTTCTAAACTATTCATCTCTTACAAATTCTCCTTAATCTATAATCTATGGTACATCACTCACCAAAAATGAACTCACCATAAAATATGCTCCATCTCCACAATTACTAGTGAACTCTTAAAATTCAAACAGCAGCCAGGCTTCGTCCCTACGAATCAGGCTGACAAGAATCAGGCAGTGTGCGTAGCCTTGGCAAAGCTGCCCGTGGGGAACAAGAGAGCCCAGCGTCTCCAAGGGGAGTTTGTACCACCTACTCTCATGGAAAATGCACACGCTGGACAATGCAGCTATTGAAGTTGTGATTCTGAATCCTAGGGACTCCGTGTGCAAAGACTCTCACTCGGCATCATCTGCAACAGCAGAGGCCAGAAGCCAGCTCCCATCAGTACTGCGAGGGATAGTTGAATCCTAGCTAGCACTGTGTGGGGTGGAGATTGGGAAGGACGAATAACACAGATCCACAAAACTGGAATGTCGAAGAGTCTGGACAGAGCCACACGGAAGACCTGGCAGTCCTGGAAGACCAGCCAGGACACAACCCACATGTTGTGCTTTTATGCCCCCAGCATGTCCAGGAAAGACATGGCAGTAGCCATTCAGACACAGCCCCGTGACCAACTTCTTCCTTGAGTTAACGATGAATGAGTGGGGAGGGGAGAGAAAGTCCCTTCTACTTCTTTCAAAATGGGAAAGTGAAGCTCAGGAAAACCTTCTCTGCCTGCAGCACTTGGCACACTCGGCCTCCGGACCCCTGGGGAACCTCGTGATGAGCACAAATCCTGGGACCCCTCACTCAGCAGCACTGACCCTCAGAGAATGGGGCAGGGATTCAAGTCCTGTGGCTTCGGCAAACAGCCCGGAAGAGTCGGGCTTACGTAGGAATGATTGGAGAGAATGCAGAGGACCATTGATCACTTGTTAAGTGATCAGCCACAGCTGCTCAGCAGCAATCAGGCTGGGTGGGGACAGCTGGCAGGCTGGGGGTGGGTTGGTTGGTTGACCAGGATGTTTGTTTTCTCAAAACTGTGACCAGGATTTTTGTCTTCTCCTCCCTCTTTGTCTCTTGCTCTCCTTGACAGAGGCTGGAGTTCTCCTCGGTGACTTCCCCAACCCACCCCTTCCCATCAGAACCAGTTCTGGACAGGTTGACGCAGGGCAGAGTCCCCTGCGGTCTTTCCCTTGAGTCCTCCTCAGACCCCTCTCCTGGGTTACCAAAGGTCAAGTCCTCCGCCCTCAGTTGACATTCCTCAGAACTTGACTGAGGGTGAGAGCCCTTGCAGGAAGAACACCCCTTGGGCACAGGTGTTGCGATGTTGTCACCTGTCAGCTTGGGTAGGCCATGGCATGCAGGATATTTGGCCGAACATCACCCCGGGGTGTGAACGTGAGGGGTTTCCTGACCAGAGTAGCACTTGAGTCAGTGGGCCTCGCCCAGCCAGCCCGCAACCCAAATAGACCAAAAGACTGCCTCTCCCCCGGGTGAGGTTGGGGTCCTCTGTCCCCATGGCCTGTGAGCTGGACATTGGCTCCTCCTGCCTTTGGATTCGACTCCTGGGTCTCAAGCCCACTGGCCTTTGGACTGGCACCACCCCCTGCACCCTCCCGGGCACCAACTTGCTGACAGCAGATCACGGGACTTGTCAGACTCCACGATGGTGTGAGCTCGTCCCTTAAGTAACTAGCACTTGATTTCCGTGTGTGCTTGTGCCACCTGTTGGTTCTGTCCCTGAAGAACCCCACAGACACCAGCAGCAGCAGAAAACGGACACGCTCGTCTTTCAGGGGAGAGGTCTGTGAGCAGAGAAGGGTGGGCAAAGCTGGCGCTGCTTGTGTGGGGAGCAGACCTCTAGAGAGCACAGGTACCTCTGTGCTGTCTCACCACACCACGCGGCCATCACCCCCTCGTTGGTGTGGCTAACGATGGAGTAAGATGGTCATTGGAAGTGACCCACTAAAGACAACAGCAGGCCCAGCTAGAGAGGGTAGATTTCTTTAATGGAAAAAGGTACCCCACATCTGGACACACCTCAATGTGCTCCAGGAGCCAGCAGCTCCTCACACCTGGCAGGGTCCTTGAGCCACCTGGGAGGAGTCAGCCTATGTGTGTGGCTCTGGGCTCCCAGGGGATCACAGGCAGGTTACGGCCTTCCTCACACAGATACCTGTCTCCCACGTCTTCCTCTGCTGGGGGTCTGTGGGGTCCATCAAGCAATTGCTGTCCACCAAGCACTGGGCAGTTAAGTCAAAAAGGAAAGGCTCTGAAGTCTTGAGGAGTGGCTGGGATTTCTTCCATCACGGGGACCTGTGCAAAATCCATCACACTGAGGCCCATGGAGAAGGCCAGCAGCTCATCCTGCCACATGCCAAGAGCAGTCACTGATAATCAGTCTCCATGGGGTCCCCAGGTGAGAAAATGCTGGCATCTGTCCTTCCTCTGAAGGTCCAACTCCAGGAGTGACCAGCTGCTGGCCGAACTCCATGCTCAGGGCTGGCCCCCCGGCTACTTGGCTGACTAGTGCAGGAGGGTCACAGATGGACTCCCATCAGGCCACTGGAGCAGTGGTGGGCCATCTCAAAGAGGAGCCACAGCTGGGAGGAAAGGTCACTTTTCTGCCCTGAGGAGAGGGGGGTGAAGGACGCCAGGCCAGGCTGAGTGTGAAGCTCAGAACAGGAACCACCTCTGTGCCAGGCAGGGGCTCGGTTTCCCCAGAAAGGGGCCGAATATTCAACTGGCTAAACTGCTGGGACCTAGAGATGCTCGGGTGGATGCCGGGAAGGATCATTGGTGGTCTTGGAGATAAAGGATCTGCCAATAACTGGGTTGGTGGCCCATCACCTGACCGCCTGAGTGTCAACACCTCCCCCTATACAAAGGGTGGATGGTGCCTACCTGCCGGTGTCAGGTGAAGTAAGTGCTTTTGTAAACTACTCTCAGGTCGTATCCATTGACATTAAGGTCTGATTGTCTGGGTCAGGCTAGCATTTTGGGAAACATTGTTTGAAGGGTTCCTAACTCTTATTTGGCCAGGACTCCATGGACCTGATGCAACTTGATCCTGCAACCACCCCAGGAGGTGGACGTTGTGGACTCCTTTTGCAGTTGGAGAGGGTCCCAGAGCGTCAGGAACTCCTGCATGTGAATTCCCAGCCAAGCCGCGGGGCAGTCGGCATTGATGCTGTGTCCGCGCCCCTGACTTCACCTTCACCCCGAGCTGAATCCCTACCTCTCCTGCAGGGAGGTGTGGAAGGAAACCAGTGCCCGCCCTCGATCCCACACACAGAGGGTGTTTGTGGCCAGCCTGGGCTCGACAGGGACAGCGTGGCAATCCGGGCCTCGCTCGCCCAGTGCCTTGCTGGATCTCGCCCAGACCCTCTCTCTTCTCTACTCTCCCAGCATTGTCCGGGGCCTGCGGAAGAGGGGCTTCCCCACGCTGCCCACAGGCGGGGAATCTGTAATGAAGTCACCAGCCTGCAAAAGAAAAGGCCTCTGTCTCCCCGGGTGACAGGGCTCGGTTCCGGGATGTGCATCAGGCAGCTCTGGTCCCCCAAAATAAAGTCGCAACTGTGTGGCATGTCATCTGGCCTGGCAGCTCTGAGAGGCAGCGTTTCATTCCCACTGTGCGTCCCCTCGTGCCCTCTGAATGGCTCTGGGACTGTGTGGCCACATGATGACCCGCTGCCTTTCTTCCAGGATGGTGTGAGCCACCCAGAAAGAAAAGCCCCGATTTGTACTTTCCCCCGAGTCACCGCAAGCCATGTCACAGCGGATGTCCGTCCTGGGCGGAGAGGCCCCTAGCAGCCGTGCGGGTCCACAGTGGCTCTCGCTCCTTCCAAGGACACCATCTCCCCTGCAGTGAGCCCCAGCATGTTACCCCACCTCGGCTCTCGGGGTGAGGCTGTGAGCTAGGAAGGGTGCAGGCCATCTGCAGACAGTGAGGCCAACGGCCAGGGGCTGCTGTGGCGTGACTGTGAACCCCCAGATTCACATATTAGAATAAGTCCCCACCCAACGGTGTTGAAAAGGGGGGACTTTAAGAGGTGACTGGCTGATTAGCAATGGACTAGTGCCACTACCCTGTAGCCAGCTAGCTACGGCAGGAGTGAGCTCCTGCCAGCCCCTCCTGCTCCTCCCCTATGCATGTCCCCTTCCACTGAGGGACAACGCAGCCCCAAGGCGCCTGCAGATGCTGGAGCCATGCTCCCCGGCTGCCCAGCCTCCAGGCCCATGAGCCAAATAAATATCTGTCAGCTATAAATTATTCATTTTTCTCAGCTAGAGCAGTGGAAAATGGACTTAGACATGAGCCAATGTCATATCTACCAAGCAGAGTCTGGGTGGGGATCAGGCCAGCTATCGAGTTAGCACAGGGCCGACAGCAGGTCCCAGAGGGCAAGACGGAATCCACAGACAACCACCAACAGTGGGCCAGGGAGGGAGGGACTCAGGCTCCCTGGAGCTGCTGTCCAAGGGACTAGGACAGAGTCCCTGAGTGAGGCTGCTGAAACAGTCCTGGTGGCCACCCCAGGCCAGCCGAAGAAGAAGCCTCAAAGCTCTGGCCCAAGAGCCAGCACAGAGAAAGAGCCCTGGAAAGACTGGGAGCATATTAAATGTAAATCTAAGCAAGTGAGTTGAAAGAAGGCCAAGGGGGCTTACTCTGTGCCGTGGAGAGACCAGAAGCATGGGAAGTATTTTAAAAATCTCTCTTCTCTTAGTGCTTTATGTAGCCCCTCTCTGTACCCTGTTCCAGCAGTGCCGATGGGTGACCTGTCTGTATTAGCAAGTGCACGTTTCGTGGGGTGCCTGTCCGGCTTCCATCAGCCGGGCTCCTCACAGAGCGGCTGCTTATTCCTGAGACACTCGAGGTGCCAAGTGTCCAGCTCCCCACCACTTTTAAGCCCTGCCCGGCTCTCTGTGGTGCGTGTCTGCCACACTCCATCTATCCACCCTGCAGAGGTGGATGGTCCAGTGAGCTGCATCCCCCATCACCAAGGGCTCACACCCTCGAGGATGCCTCACGGACGGGGAGGGAGTGTTGGACCGGGGGCATATGCCCAGAGTGCTGCTGCAAGCCGACTTAAGCTCTGCCAGATGTCCTCCCAGATGCCATGGTCCTCACCCAATGCCATGCATTGGGGTCCCCATGTCCCCATCCCTGAGAGCCTTTGCACAATCTAGCTCTATTTTTCTCATTTTTTTCCAGACCAGTAGATTTGAAGTGAGGTCTCATTACAATTTTAATTTGTTTCTGTTTTCACAAAAGAGTTGGAGGATCTCTTCATGTGATTGTTATTCTTTGAGTTTTCTATTAATTGAATATTCATATCTTTTCTTGGTTGATTTGTAGAGTTTCCTTACATATTCTAAAGAGGACTTCCTTCTCAGTTATAAGTAAATGCCTTCTCCTTCTTTGATGTATTCTTCTTATCTTTATTGTGTACTTTTTAAACAGCTTGAGATAAAATTCACATACTGTACAATTCGCCTAAAGTGTACAATTCAATGGTCAGTGGTATATTCACAGAATTGCACAACCATTACCACGATCGGTTTAAAAACATTTCCATCATCCCCCAGAAAAGCCACCTACTCACTAATAGCCACTTCCCATTACCTCTCCCTTCCCAGGACCCCAATTCTCTGTGGACACTTGGTAGATTGCTCATTCTGGACATTTCGCAAACATGGAATTATGCAACTTGTGGTCTTTCATTTAGCATAATGCTTCTCATAATGATAAATTCTATAGAATTTATCAGTGCTTTGATCTTTATCGCCAAATTATATCCCATTGAATAGTGCACGCTTGTTAATCCATTCATTAGTTGGTGGACATTTGGTTGTTTCAATTTCCTGGCTATTCTGACTTGCTGTGAACGATCTTGTATTCCAGCTACCTGTGGACAGGTACCATCCACACTTGGGCATATGTACTGAGGACTGGAATTGTGCTGTAGCTCCATGTTTTCTTCAGGAACTCCTGAACTCTTTCCCTGGTGGCTGCACTGCTTTACCAGCAATGCCTGCGGGTTCCACATCCCCCAGCGTCTCACCCTGTTTGCTGCGTGCATCTGCCTTGTTGCCCACATGTGCCAACCAAGTGGATGTGCAGTGGCACCTCGCTGCGCCTTGACTCACATTTCCCAGGGGCTAAGGGCGTTGAGCGTCTTTCCATGTTCCTGTCAGCCACTTGCGAATCTTCCCTATTAAAATGTCTACTCAGATCCTTTATCCATTCTTAGGTTGGATGATTTATTTTTATTATCAAGTTGTAAGAATTCAGTGTACTTTTAAACTAAAGATAACATTCTTAATTTGATGTCATAGTACCCTCTTTGCTTTGTTCTGCCTCACAGTTCGTGATGTTGGGATTTTACTTAGATGTTCCTTTCCCTCCCTAGGCCACAAGGGCAGAGGCACACACTCTGTGGTCCACTTTTCACCCTCAGCCTCTGCACGTGATGCTGGATGCCCTCTGGCTTCGCTCTTCTCCATACACACGGCCAGTTTTCCCAGCACTATTTACAAAACAATCTACCCTCCCACGCCGATTTACGGGCCACCTTTCCATATGTCGGGTTTCCTTATACACAAGTGCCTGACTCTGAGCTCTTTGTCTGATTTCTTTGGCCTGTTCTGTTCCTTCTGTCTGTCTGCTCCTGCACCCTTCCCACACTGTCTTAGCCGACCAGGGCCTTCTTCTCCGAGGCCCCTCTCAGTCTTGGGGAGCGCTCCTCCAGTCCGAGGGAGGTTGCTCCTCCTGGTCCGTGCCTCTGTAACAAAGTTCCTGCAAGACCTCGGTCCTTGGTGCTCTTGCTCTTCCTGGGTCCCCATCTCTAGGATAAGCCAAAGAGAGGAACTTTGAATTTGTGCCTAGTGCTCTGCCGTTAAGAGCCCCTCAGATGATCGCTTTAATAAGGGTCACCTGTCTTCACATAGGCTACCACCTGAGTCATTTTGAGGCACTTCTGTAAAGCATGGCTTTATAACTAGTGCCTTGAGATGGCCACTCTCCCACAACCTCCAACCTAGGGAGGGAACTGAGGTCTTCTTGGATCAGCTTCCTAGATGGCCCGAAGGCCACCTGCATCAGAATCCCAGAACTAGTCAGTTACAACCCAGAGTCATCTCCCCAGGTAGGACACTGTGCTGAGCTCCAGGCTCCTGGGCCCCAGGACTGTGGGTCAGAAAGAGCAGCTCAGGGCACATGGTGTGCATGGGGACGGGTCCTCAGCCGTCTTTGTGGATGAGATACTGGGGCCCTGAGCAGTACAGGAAGGGCATTTCCTGTAGCTCCCCACCTCTTAGACCTCAGTTGTCTTTCATTTGTGATTAAAGGAGCATTTCTTCTTATTACACTAGGCCCTCAGTACCTGCTGGGATGCACTCAAGGGCCCATATTGCTATCTTCATTCTAAAGGAGGAAAGACTCAAGTGCAGAGGTGGTATATAGCTGCCTGTGCCCCCCGGCCATGAGTGACAGGCAGAACTCAACAGAGACCTCAGTGCCTGACCTTCACTGTGACTCATCCCACAGCTCCAGCTGCCACAGGAAGACATCACAGAACTTGCTCCTCACTGTTGGGAGGCTGGAGTTCCAGGTCTAGGCCCAGAGGCACCGGCTCCTCACTTGCAGAGGACGACTTCGGTCTTTCCTCTGATTGTGGGTGTGGAGGCTGTCTCTGGGGCCTGTTCCTATAAGGACACTAATCTCATTGAGTCAGGGCCCCACCCCAATGACCTCATGTAACCTCAATCACCTCCTAAAGACCTTATTTCCAAATATGCTTGCACTGTGCGGTAGGACTTTCACGTGTGAATTTGGGGGCAGGGGACACAATTATTCCATAGTGATGATAGAACTAATTACCACCAACTGGGTGGGTTGAAATGACACAAAATTACCATCCCCGAGTCCTGGAGGGCCAAAATCTGACATCAAGGTGTCCACAGGGCTGTTCCCTCTCCAGGCTCTCCATGGAATCCATTTACTTGCCTCATTAGCTTCTAGGGGCTGCCCACACTCCCTGGCTCGGGGCCCTCTCCTGGCACTGCTCCAAACTCTCCCAAACACCAACCCTCCTGCTGCCTACTCTGTCCTGCCTTCCTGGCCTGAGGGCCAGGGGACTGCTCTGGGCCCTGGGTAACCCAGGGGCAGGTCTACATTCCAGAGCCTTAGTCTGGTTTCCCAAGCAGGCTCTTTTTCCCCTTTAGAGGATGTGTTTGTGGGTACCAGGAAAGAGAGGGTGGACCCCTATGGGGCCCCGACTCAGCTGCCCACCTTCACTTATCTCCCCTAGACCACAGATCTTCTGCAAGATGGGGAAGTGGGAGAAGATCTGTGAGGCCCCCGCCGACTTTCTCCCGCTGTGGCTTGTGGTTAGCCGAGCTCACAGAGCAATTTCCGATTTGCCTCCCTTGCACATGTCACCTACCAGCTGGGCTTCACCAGCTCAGAGCACAAATGAGGTTACAGCTCTGTGAGGTCACAGTCTTTCCCTAAAGGAAAGACTTTGTACTTTCTTAGGACGCTCTGCGCCAACACTTCTACTCCTCAACTTTACTTCCCGAGTTTAGAAAAACTTCCGGCGGATGCGTTCTGCTCCAATATCAGCCCACACTCCCTGCTTGGACATTCCTGATTCCCTCCCACTAACATTGAGCAGAGGATGGACCCATCCATCAGTTCACTCCACGAGGGTTTGGCCAGTGTACCAGGCGGGCACTGTGCTGGGCATCAATTGCAGAGATGCCCCCAAGTCAACAGAAAAAGTCGGGAAAATCTGGATGAGGATCCAGAGCAGCCAGGGTCTCCACTAGGGACCTGGCAGGAGAAAGGTCAAATGAGGATCTCAAGCAGGATCCTGTGCAGCGGTGTGCGCAGGGCAAGGGGATCACGCAGGAGATAGAGGAGCACCCGAGGGCTGGCCAGCATGGTAGCGGTAAGGATGGGACCAGGGATGCAGATGACAGGAGCCCTGGAGGAGGGAGCTGCTGCCAGGAAGGGCCAGGGCTGCCTTCAGAGACTTGTCACAACGGGGGTGGCCAGGAAGAAACACCCACCCCTCCCCGCTGCCCTCTTATCTTACACCAGCGCCTCCCATGGGCCAAAATCAACCAGGCCCCGCCCAGAAAGGGAGCCCAGGAGGTGCTGTTCTAGGGCTTGGTCTGCGGGTGCAGGGAGGGCAGGAAGCAGGAAGGGCAGCACTGGCTCCTGCAGGGGAGGACATGACCAAGAACAGGCCGCTCCTGCCCTCTGGCCTGGCTGTGTCCGCTCACAGTGTCACCTCTCTGTGACAGAGGAAGCCATTTACTCTTTCCAGGCTTTTCCCTTCAGGTTTTTATTTTCCTCATTCAAACTGCACTGCAGAAGTGAGGTCTAATAAATACTGTCTTCCACCATCTATGTCACCTTCCACCATCCATGATTTCAGACACAGACAGAGAAAGAAATACATGGCTGGAGATATGCAAGATATATTCCACACCACTGAGCCATATGTTTGTTTTCCGTAAATATGAAATAGTGTGAAGAGACGGCACCCTCGTGCATAAATACATCCTGGGTTTCCCTGGGTACACATGATTCAAGGCTGGATTCTACCGAGTAAGGAAATGCAGTCCACGACTGTGTGTCCCAGCTCTGTTGTGCAGGTTTCTCCCGGGGTGGGGGCGGGGACGACAGTCACACTTCCTTGGGGTTTTGCGTGGACATCTTTGCATGGACAATTATGATAAAAGTTGATGGAGCTCATGAAGCAAATGGTACCCTCATGCGACAGTCTTCTCTCCTGAGATGCAGCAAATTTACCCGTGGGGAAGCCAGACAGGCATCTGCCGGAGGAAGAGCTCAGCCAACAGTGACAGTCGCACCCCAGTAGCACGTGCTCCCAGGGGAAGGGGATGGAGCAAAGATGCTCGTGTGCATCTGACAGTCCCCTGCACAGCAGTGCCACTGCCATCTGTGTGACAGTGAGCAGCAGCCTGTAAAGATGGCATGACCCACTGGAGAGCACGTGGAAGCCATCTCCCACTGCTTGGTGGTGTCCTGTGCTAACCCCTGGCCCTGGCCAGGGCCACCTGTGGGCCCGGGTCCCTTGAAGTTTTCTTTCCTGGCCTTGCAGGAGCAGCACACCCATCCCACCTCCTCCCAGCTGTGCTGTCACCACCATGGAAACAAAAGTACTGGTCCCTAAGAGCACTTTCCTCTACGAAAATGAGGCCCTTCACCTGTGGAAGGCCAAGGGATGGATGAGGTCACCTGGGATCCATGGAATCAAAATAAAGAAAATCAAAAGGCAATAAACATCAAAAGGAAGGTGCTCTGCACACACTGCCAGGCACAGCTTGGGGCACCCGTGGCTCATAGGGGCAGCTAAGGCTCCTGTAGGGCCACACCCTGCGGCCAGTCAGCTAGCATAACCCTGGACAGGACTGTGGGTGGCGTGACCCGGCCAGTGCTGGAGGTCCTTGGGGCTGCCAGGCCTTCCAAAAGCCCTCACTTCCTTCTAAGGCCTGGAGAGATAGCAGAGGCGGCCTTGGAGGCTGCTCTGGCCTGGGATTTGGCTATTACCAGGCACTCTCTCTGCTACCTTATGGCTCAGAAGTGCTACCTACCTACAGGACAGACTTAAAGGGCTTCAAAAGCCAGGATTGTGGAAATACTCCCTTCTGACCATTCAAACCTTCGACTGATGCCCTTGGTAACCCATGTGCTGAGGTCCTCTTGGTCCTCTGTGTGTCCCGTCCTCTCTCCAGCATCCTGACCCCATCCACCTTCCCAAACCCATACCCTCCAGCTCCTGACCTACCTCTGGCAACTGAGCACATCCTCTCCCTGGTTTTAGATGCTACAACTACTTGGAGCACAAGTCTAGATCACTGGTCACTGCCATAAACCTTTTGCAAATTCATCTTTGAAGTGCATGGAAATGACCAAGATTCAAAACACCGTGGACGCTCATTATTGACAAGGGTGTCGTCAGTCACGGTCCCACTGGGCAATCTGCTTTCTCCAAATGGCTTGGAGGCCCCCTGTTTTCAGTCTGGTCACCTGCTGCCCTCTCCCTCAGCCAAGGCCTGTCACGTCACTCTGCCATCCAGCAAAATGCCTCCCCCAAACTTCCCTGGAGCATTTTCTCCACACAGAACAGCACTGTGAAGACATGAACGAGAATCAGGAGACCCCCTCCCTGGGGGAGGACCTGTGGTCCATTTGGTAAGCCAGTGCAGACATTTGTACTCTCTTGGCTGATGGACCCCACTCATTTCACATGAACGAGAAAACCCGGAGTAGCTCCTTCCACCCCATCTGCACCCGCCCTGCCCCAAGATGGGGAAGTTCACCTGAGTGCTGTGACTCTGCCCCCAGGACCTCCCTTCCAGTCCCTTCCAGGACTCGAGAGCCTGTTTGAGTCTCCACAAGCTCCCTGCACCTGAGGCCCACCTTCCACCTCCATTCAGCAAAGCATTTGGCTTCTCTCATTTGGGAACTTTGCCTCAGCCCTCTCCTCCTTCAGCTTCCCAGTTCTGCGCACGGCCACAGAGGAACCACAGTTCCTGGGACACACGCTCAGTGCAGGTCCCACACACAGCAGTGTCAGCTGACGGGACCTTCCCAGGGCCCAGGCTGTCTGCCACACTGAAGGCCACACTGTCGTCCACCTCCCAGTGCGGTCTTCTTCTCCCTGGCCTGTGACTTTTGTCTGGGTTTGGAACCCTCTACATGAATGAAAGCTGCAGAGTGACGAGAGGGAGGCAGAAAACGAGACCCCTGGAGTCTGTCATGGGATTTCAGGCACATGGGTGACCTCAGCCGTCACTGACCGCAGCCAGGTGAACAGATTATCTTCACATCAGCTCCGGCTGAAGACCTGTGAGGGCAAGAACTCATTTTTCCAGCCTTCACATGTCCTGAGCTTTGATTCTCTATGTCCTGTACTCCATTTCCTGTTGCAGTTTTTCTCTGCTCTTTAGCAGATACCATTATTATTATTATTATTATTATTATTATTATTAATAACAGTGGGTCCCTTTTACACTTGAGGCTTTCCTTCCACGTGTAGGTGGCATTACTAAAGAGTCCTGTACTCGTAGCCAAGACACCTGGTAGCTCAGGTGGAGGTGGGTAGAGGGGGAAGGCTCTGGTGATTCACGTTGTCAGAGGCCAGCTGATGAGCCCAGGTAGGAGTGCAGCTGAGACCACCAAGCCCAGGGCTCGGAGGGCGCCTTTTCCTCCCTCTTCCCTCAGCCTCATCTCACTCCCCTCCCACTCCCCTTGTGGCTGGAAATAGGATGGCAGTGCCTGGCTCCAACTTCCATCTCTCGAGCCTCCCACTGCCAGACACAGACTTCCTCGGGTGCGGGGCGAAGTCCTCGGATGACGTGCTGAGTGGGCTCTGGGTCTCACCCTGAGTCAGTGTGTGCTAGCACTCCTCCCTGCCCTTCCACCACCAACAGGCTGGCACACCATCAGGGCGGGAAGTGCCATCACCAGAAGACCACTGCATAGCCAGTCGGCAGGTCTCGCCTTCAAAACACAATCTCTGCAATAACAAGAAGAGCCCTCCCAAACCAGGGGATGTCGCTGGCTGAGGTGGGCCAGATTCCTAGTGCAGACAAGAGCACCCAGCACGGTCTGCATCGAGAATGATGTGTAGAGAATCTTGTATAGGAACACAGGCAGAGTTAAAGCCCCCAAAGATGTCCACGTCCTCATCTGTAGGACCTGGAAATGTGATCTGTTTCATGGCCCGGGGATTAAAGCCGCTCACGCTGACCTTACAGGGAAGAGGGCCCCTGCGCTGGGTCAGAGCTAACCGGAGGGTCCTTACAGAGGCAAGAGGGGCAGGAGAGTGGGGCCAACATGATGTGGCCTGACAAGGAGGCGCTGGACCTGGCTGGCTTTAGAGATGGAGACCACAGGGCAGGGAGTGCAGGAGTTGAGAAAGGCCGAAACAGAAGTCTCCTTGGGACTTCAGCAGCCGTGCACTGCTCCCTGCAGCTCGAAGCCAGCCAGGGACAGCCACTTTGGAGTCCCTCTGTATAAATCCTAACCCCCAGGATGGGAAGATGATGAATTTTTATTGTTTTAAGCCACTGAGTTTGTGATGATTTGTTACAGCAGCCACAGAAAACAATACAAGCCATTCCACCACGTGTGCATAATTCCTGTTAATTAAAAATAGAAAACAAATACACACAGCAGTGGCTTTATAAAGGGAAGACCCTGTTGGGGTCTTGAGTTGGGTGCGACAACCACAGAAGGCAAGGCTGGGTAATGGGCCCTTGCCACACACAGCACCTGTCCCTTGAGCTAGGTGAGGAACCTGTGCCTAGAGGGTTTCAGGCCTGGAGCTGACAGAACCGCCCTGGTGGAAGAACCTGGAGACACCAGGCCCCACGGAGCAGTGGGGGTCATGGGACACATGGGCATGGACCTGGGGAAGGTCCTGCTGCCTACTGCTGCTCTCAGCCCTGTGTTACTCCTGCCACCCCAGGGCCATCTGCTCTGGAAACATCTGGAGGCAGCAGCGTGGGCTTGGGCAGTCTCTTACCACAGTGAAAACCACCAGCCATGGAGCTGAGCCCTCACAAGCAGCAGGAGCCACCAGGCGGGAGCCAGAGGAGAACAGGGAGGAACTGGAGCAAGTGCGTAGACCCACTGAAGCCACCTCAGGAACCTCATTTCCCGGGGTTCCCACAGAGACTTTCCTGAAGCCAGTCTGACCTCAGACTAAGAACCTGGGGGCTTTCTCCCCTTACGTTTCCCCACTGAATCTGCCCAGCTCCACGGGACATGCACATAGCTCAAAGGAAGACTGTGGCCCTCCAAGGTGAGGACGGCCCCCGCCCTGACTTGCTGTGCCTTTCCTGACCCCGATCTCAGGCCACGCTGCTGTAGTCTCAACGTTCATGCATGACCTTGAATACCAGGCGGCCCCTCATCTGAATCTTGGCTCACTCCAGGGTGGCTCTATGGAGAACCTCTCCCCTCCCCAATGCCATTCCCTGTCCTCAGTCTACAGACTGGCGCCCCAGCCAGGCAAGCCAGCTCTCCCATCAAATGGGGATCTGGAGAAATGGGCAGGGTTGGACCCAGGGGCTCACTACTCACTCGACTCCTAATGCCATTGGAAGCAATGGGAAAATCCCCCCAAATTCAAAACAGTCCACAACTCTCCTTCTCCAGCAAAGGCAGACAGAATTCAAATGTCTAATTCTAATGTGGTACATTAATTGGTATTTCTTGACTCTCGTGAGCTATTCAACCCTATTATGCAGAAACAGAACGAAATACATGTCTATTGAGCCGGGGTTGTGGCTCAGGGGTAGGGCGCCTGCCTAGCACCTGTGAAGCACTGAGTTTGATCCTCAGCACCACATTAAAAAATAAATAAATAGGGCTGGGGTTGTGGCTCAGCGGTAGAGCGCTCACCTAGGGCGTGCGAGGCCCTGGGTTTGATCCTCAGCACCACATAAAAGTAAATAAATAAAATAAAGGTATTATATACAAGTACAACTAAAAAATAAATATTTTTTAAATAAAAATAAATAAAACAAGGTTTAAGAACATATATCTCTGTGATTTACAGCAGTTAATCCCCTGTTCCACAGCTAAACCTGGCTTTGCAACATCAGAACTGATGGCAGACCATGGGTGTGCCAGTCACTTCTGCAGCCGCCATCCTTATTGGAAGTTATCCTCCACCAGTTTCCTAACCTCTTTCAGAGGAGGACTTTGGGGTCAGATGGACTAAAGTTGAACCTCAGGTCTGCAGTTAGGAGCTGCAGGGCTTAGGGAAGTACACCAGGATCTCTTGGCTTCCTTACTGTCCATGGGGACCGATGACCTCTCTGTCAGGATGGTGGCAAGAGTCCAGCATAGGCGAGATCCTGCGCTGGAGCAGGCTCTTGCCACCAGTGTTTGAATAGGGTCGCAAGCTCATTCCCCACCTCTCATGGTCCTAATCTGTATTACTATCCTTCCAAAGGACAAAGTAGACCCTGGCATGCTCACCCTGAACTGTCCCTGGTCCACCTCCAGTCCAAAGTAAGCACGTTCTCCCACCCCATCGAGGTGCAGGTGCAAGGTGCTGTCTTCAGCCCACAGTCACATCCAGGAGACTCTATCAGAAACCTGAAGCTCCCTAGCAACGCCCTAGCAACGGGAGACATCTGAGACGTTGGAAGTTTCTCCAGATATTGCTTTCTAAAAGGATTCGTTCCTTCCCAACCTTTTCACCCCAAGGAAATAATTTCTCTTTATTGCTTTTCCTGATCACAAAAGTAATACAAACTTGCTTTAGAAAAGTCAAGCAATAAACAGACACAGGAAGGATATTTTCCTGGTTGACAGTTCTCTCCCAGGGCACCCACCACACCCCATGCAGAATCTCCCAATAAAACTATTAAACAAGGTATTTTGAGGGAGAAATTGTTTGCTTTTGGCTTTTTAAAATAAAGTTTGCTATTTTCATGAAAAATACCTAACAAAACTTTTTGGGTGTCAAAAATAGGACCAGGGCTGGGATTGTGATAGGGGTAGAGCGCCTGCCTAGCACATGTGAGGCCCTGGGTTCGATCCTCAGCACCACATAAAATAAAAAAATAAAATAAAGGTATTGTGTCCAACTACAACTAAAAAATAAATATAAAAAAAAAAAACAGGACCAACCATTAGCCTTTTTTCCCAAGGACCTTTCTCACAGAATGCCTGGGTTTGCCTTGTTTTGTTGTGGTTATTTTCCTCTCTTTCCTAGACAATAAATAATAATAAATGTTCTTGATTCTGAATTCCAACTTTCTGCCCACCAGAAATTGTTTGTAGACATAGGTCAGAAGAGATTAAAGGGGGCAGGGTCGACTCAGGAGTCTGACCACCTCCCTCCCCTCAAGTAGGTGTGCTGGAGCGTGAGTGTCAGGACCGTGGTGAACACGTGTGAGGGACAGAGAGGACGCAGAGCCTCAGCAGCCATCACGCCAGTAAGATGAAATATCCACAGGGCTCTTTCCAAAGCCCGCTGCAAATCTGAATGGGTACAACTGTGCTGGAAGGAAAACAAGTTATCAGAACCCAACGTGCTCCCTAAAGCAGCCCAGCACCGTCCCTTCCTCCTCAGGAAGACAGAGCCCAAGAACCTCGCAGGAATGAGCATGCAGGGCTGGGCTTAACATAGTGGGGGCTGGCCTCTGGGCTCTTAGAAAAGCCAAGCCTGTGCCTAAATAAGTCGATATTAAGGTCGTCTGCCCTGTGCGCACGGAGGCCAGGTGGAGAGCCTGCTGAGATTGTCACAGGTGTCACAAAGAGAAGAAGCTGCGTTCTTACTGCCACTCACTCGCTCAACAAATATTATTAAGAATAAATTCTTGATCAGACCCTTCACTAGTCTTTGAAGACTCCAAACTTAGTAAGAAAAGACACAGACAAATGGTGCTACCGTAGCGCAGGCTGCTGTCAGTGAGCTTCCCAGAGGCAGCAAGTGCAAGGAGTCATGCACAGACCTCCAAAACTATATCACAGTGTATCTTGCCGTTGGGAATAGCTACAAATTCCTCTCAAAACATTAGCAGCTTTTTGTTTTAAAAAGGGAGAAGGGACTGGGTTTGTCTATTTCTTTCCTAGGACGCTGTAATAAATTACTATAAACCAAGTGACTGGAGGCAAGGGTAATTTATTCTCTCAGGGTTCTGAAAGATCAAAGTCCAGGATCAAGGTGTGCTGTGGGCCACGTTCTCCCTGGAGGCTCCTGGGAAGACGTATCTTTGCCTCTTCTGGTTTGCGTGGAGGCCAGCAATCCAGGATGACCCTTGGATTGAGATTCTTCCTCTAGTCTTGGCCCCCAGCTTCACATGGCCTCTCTCCTATTTGTCTGTCTCTGTGTCCAAATGTCCCTCCTTTTAAAAGATCGTACTCATATTGAATGAAGTGTGAACTAAGCTTGGTTATATCTGCAAAGACTCTGTTTCCAAGTAAAGTCCCATTCACCGGCCCTGGGGACGCAGGAACGACATGGACCTGTCCAGAAGGAAGTGCTTGTTTCCAATTGACATTGAGATGGCAATACACAGAAGACTGGATGAGGAGATGCTTGTGAGAGCCCAGTAGGCCTGCAGCGTGGCTCTCCAGGAGACGGAGCACGGGGAGCCCGGTCCCTCCCTAGCACTTACCCAGTCTTAGAAATGGAAACTTATCATAGCTGAGGTGTCTTTCCTCTGAATCATAAAGACAGTTGGAATTTGGAACCCTCCTGGGTGAAACACCTTGACAGGAGAAAGCTCTGTGATAGCAATCTCTAGCCTTAGGAAGGACTCTTTGTGGCTCAAAACCCCAAAGGCCCTCGGGGAATGTGACAGAGGGACTGAGACAGAGGATTAGACAAAGTCTTCTGGTACAGACTCTAACATGCGAACCTAGGAACAGGCCTGCTCTTACTGAAAGAGGTGAGAGTCCGTGAGTCCCTGGTGTGGAAGAGGACAAGTAGGACCTCTACCTCACATCCTGGTTCTGGCACTCAATTGGGGCAAACAATTTGCTCCAATCTCTTTGGGCCTCAGTTTCCTCAACTGCAAATGAGAAAAATAATCTGTGACCAGTGAACCCTGGGGTGAGTAGGAAGCGTGTCAAGTGCCCTGAGTCTTGGAAGCACAGTTTACCGTCGTGTACTTTCATGAGCAACAATAGAGGAAACCTCACGTACCTTGCAGTCTGTCTGCAGCACGGGCAGAATGGGGGTGCTGTTCCCCGCAGGCCACCTGCACCGCAGTGGGAAATGGTGGGTTCCTTCCTGGGATGGAAATAACCCTCCTGATGCCACCCTCTGTTGAGGCTCTCCTCAAGGGTGTGTGTGGAAAAGAACACTGCACGTGCCCACTCTGACCTCCAGTAGGGTGGGACAGACGGTGGCCAGTTCTCACCCCACCCTAAATACAGGACGGTTTTAATAACTAGCTGTGGCCACCAACTGAAGTCTTCAAGCAACACGTGACTTCCTCCCTGGGGACTGGGGGCTGCTAAAAGTCCACGCTGCCCTCCCTGATGTGACCACAGAGCTCCAGGTGAGGCCACAGGCAACCTCTAGGCCCTGCTGCCTCTTCTACAGGCCCTGACAGCCTGAGACCGGGCAGGTCCTTTGGTGTGGGTGCAGGGGTGGGTCATGCGAGGGGCCACAGGGGGGGACTCCACACTCTGAGGCAGAGCCCTGGAGGCTGGAGCCCTCCCCTGTCCCAGCCTCTGGGTGCTCCTGCTGAAATTAAGTAGAAACTGTGCTGCACTTGCCAGGCAGACCGAGGGGCTCTAAGAGGGAGCCTCCTGTCAGGAGGCCTCCAGGGCTGGGCTGGGGCTCGGGGGCAGAGCACTTGCCTGACATGTGAGGCCCTGGGTTCGAGTCTCAGCACCACATATAAATAAATGAATAAAATAAAGGTCCATCAACACCTAAAAAATATCCAAAAAAAAATAGAAGCCTCCAGCCTCCATACTCATTGGGGCCTCCAGGAGGAAGAGCAGAATCAGCACCCAGGCGAGCCTGGGTCTCAGCGCTCCCGGAGGATCTGCTGACCCCGGGGCAACAGGGTGGTGTCAGCACTGTTTTTTGTTGCACTTCTCCTCCCTTCGTCCTCCCCTCCCTCCCACTTCCCCTCCTTCCCTCCTCCCTTCCCCCTCTTTCACCAGTTCCTTCCTCTTCCCTCCCTTTCTCCCCTCTTTCCTCCTATTCTCCTCTCCTTCTTCCCTTCATTTAGGCCCGCAGACACTTCCTGCAAACGAAGCCTTCCCTGGACCCCCACCCTTCTCTCCTCCAGCTCCCCTTTCTGGGAAGATCCCTTTCCTAAGGCAGAAACTCACTGGGTGTGGCCCCAATTCACTGGGTGGCAGTTGTGCTCTGGGAGTTGGTCGATACCCATATGAGAAAGGATTGCTTGCCTGGGAAATACGTTTATCTACAAAATCTAATGACCTAGAGTTTCTTCCAGACACCCTGAGACCTGAAGGACCAAATGTCACTGCAGTGAGGACAGTGGGGGAGAAGAGAAGGGGCCCAGCTCCAAGCAGCCGTAGGGACTTTTTGGTGAAAGCCACGTTCCATCCTCCACGTGTGCATGGTCAGCCTGAGGCTGGATTTTCGTCTGGTTCTGAATTAACCCTAGTTACCTTTCCAGGCTTAAGTCATAACCCAGGGGCTGCAAGTGAAGATTGTGAAGGTCGATTGCTCTGACACCTGGGGGCACAGCTCAAGGGCCTCTAGTTCCAAAGTGACCCCACAGCTCCCCTAAACCAGAGGCCAGGGAACAGTGAGAACTAGGGATGCCCTGGGGGACCAAGTCCCTAGGACGCTGCTCTGAAGCACTCTAAGGAAGAAAGGAAGACTTGAGAGCAGATGGCTTGGGGAGTGGGATTGTGACAGGGACCTTCAGAAGACCCAAGATCAGAAGAGCACACTGTCCCGCGTGTGACATGGGGAGGTGGCTCAATGTCCTCCTCCAGACTCCCCCCAGGAAAGATGCCCTGCAGAAAGCACAGTTCACCGTCCCTGGAGGGATGGGATGCCCTTTGGCATGAGGACCACCCTCTGAGAACAGCATCATGTGTGCTGAAGACCTTGAACTTCAAGCAGGAAACATTCCCAGTAGGTTTGAAAGAGTTTCCCAGGGCCAGGAGCCAAGCCTGTCATTCTAGAATAAAAGCTCAATGGCGCCTTTCAGAATTCTTCTGATTCACTTCTGCATATGCTTATCTTAAGAAGGAAAAAAATATATAAAAACAATCTGATTAAAACATTGGCAAAGGATTTGAATAGACACTTGTCCAAAGAAGATTTGCAAATGGACAACAAGCATGAAGAGATGTTCAGCATCACCAATTTTAGGGAATTGCAAATCCAGACTACAAGGAAACACCACCTCACACCCAGTAGAATGACTGATATTAAAACAAACAAACAATAAAACCAGAAGACCACAATGTTGGCAAGAAGATGCAGGTATTGGAACCCTTGTGCCCTGTTGGTGGGAACAAACAATTATGCAGCTGGAAAATAGTGCCCAGTTTCCCCCAAAACTAAACAGAATTGTCATGTGATCCAGCAATTCCACCTCTGGGTAAATACCTCACAGAATAGAGACCAGGTCTCAAAGAGGCATTTGTACACCCATGTTCACAGCGGCAGGAGGATAGAGGCAGCCTGTGTCCACCTGGAGATGACTATGTGGGTGAAATGACCGTGGAGCCAGAGCCCCGCACAGGGTCTCCAGGAACCTCAGCTCCTCTGAGGGCTGCCTTAAAATATCCCAATTTGCAATGCAGAGATTTATAATTTCTGGGAAACAAAGCACCTTTTCTTTTCTTTTCTTTCTTTTTGAGAATAGAATGACAAAAGAGTTGAAGAAAATGTGGTCAATGAGAGCAAATGATTATTTACTGCCATTGAGCTCTGTCAGGGAGCTTCACGGAATCCCAGCATGCTCGTGGGATGTGGCGAGGTGATTGCCACATTGCAGAGTCAAGAGCTCTGTCCCTGCGAGGACACTGCTATTTGTCTCCCTGGCAGTCCTTCCTTCTGGGGGCCCAGCCCTCCCCGGCTTGGTCCATCTACAGGGCCCACTGTCATACCTAACGTCCCTTTGTGTGGAGGAAGGGTCTAAGAACCTGTCAGTGTACTGAATTCCTGTACTTAATTCCTGGAATTACAGAGGATTTTTAAATATGAAACTTACCAAATTCAAGTCTATCTGCATGTGCCTACCTCTGTGGGCCCGTTTCCAGGTCACTCTGGTCTGGGAAGGAGTCAATGTGGACTTGGGAGCTGTTGGGGGCACCATTTTGAATTGTGGTGACCCAAAGGCAAAAGTGGCATTTCCACAGCAGAGAAGCCTGACAGCAAGCCCAAGGGAAGCCCCAACCAGCCCAGCAGCGTCTCCCTCCAGCTCCCCTCTGCTCCAGGTCCTGGCTCTGTTCACCTTGCAGTTCAGTAGCCCCTTGGCCTCAGGTTCAGGGCCTCCCGGGCCTTTAAGATGAATTTCTCTTCTTGCTTAAGCAGTTTACTTGACTTTCTATGCTTTGCAGCCAAAATCCCTAATTTGAGGAATTGAGGATAACCATTGATCAATCAGCAATCAGAATTTTCCACCAATATCCTTGGGAACATTTTTAGCCTGTGTCTAAACTGTGAACAAAATAATTTGGCATTCTAGAAGTAAATATTTATCTTCTACACAAGTATTTTTTTACCACACTTTCTGGGAATTGGCAGACAAATTATTAAGTCAATTCAATTTTGCTTATTGTACACAAGGCAAAATACATTGTTAGCACAGGTAAGCTGCTATTTTTAAGGTAATTGCTTTTGACACTTTTTGGCATTCTGAATTTCTAGCAGAAGCCTCCAGTCTTTCTCAGCCCTGGTTAGTAGAGTTCTCGTTTCCTGAATTTCAAAGCTAGGCACTTTTCATCAGGCTGGGAACATGCGCACCCAGTCACTTGCCTGAAATCCAAAGGAAGGAGGAAACCCTAAATAGACTGGGTGAGCTCTGAGTGGCCCTTCCCAGGACGTATGTCCAGGGACAGTGTTAGAGTGGGTGTGCACAGCTTCACTCCTCACGAGGTCCTCACCCCTGTGAATGCCAGGCCCTGTGCCAGCTGCCAGGTCCTCAAGACCAATGCAAGTGTCTCAGCCAGGCAGGAGCCCCCTCATCATCAGGGAGTTAGACAGGTGGCCAGGAACCATGGCACCATGTGACAGCCCAAGGGAGATCAGTCTTTGGGCACACGGGGAAGAGAGTGGGGCAACCTTCCAAGTAGACCCACGGGATCCACAGAGACCATGGAAGAAGGTCAGAGAAGCTGGACCCTGATGGTGGACCAGGGTTCTGCCAGGCACACAGAAGTACACAAAGTCCTGAAGATGAACAGGGTGGACAGAAGGAGAGCAGAGGCCTGGGGCCAAGGTGTGTGGGCCCTGGAGGGACAGGAGGGAAAAACGTCCACCTGCCTTCCTCCCTTCCCTCCTTCTTTCTTCCTTGTTTTGTGTAATAGCAGTTTGGGGAGATAGGATTCACAGCCCACAGAAATCCACCCGTTTCAGTGCACGACTCGTGAGTTTCCAGTTCATCCACAATGTTGTGCGATCATCACCACTAATTTAAAACCCATCACAACAAAAAGAAGATCCATTCCCTCTCCTCAGCCCTGAAGATCATTTACCTACTTCCCAGGTCTCTCTAGACTTGCCTATTTTGGACATTTCATATGAATGGAATTCTGCAATCTGGTCTTTTGTGACTGGCATCTGTCACTCACATGAAGGGGGTTTCAGAATCCATTCACGCCGTGGCCTGTGTCCATGTGCCACTCCCTGTCGCAGGGTCCCCCTCCGTGCACACAGACCACAGCTTGCTTCTCCTCTGCGGGGCGATGGAGGCCTCTGTCTCCTGGCTGTTGTCTAAACCTGCCGTGGACATGGGGGCATGGGTGTGTGTGGACATTGGCTTTGTCTCTCTTGGGTACATTCCTGGCTGTAGAACTGCTTTGTCGTATAATAACTCTGTCTTCAACATCTTTAGAAATGGCCACACAGCTTTCTGAAGGGAGGGCACCATTTACCTTCCCATCAGCAGGGATGAAGGTTCCAGTTTCTCCACATATTTGCCGACACTTAATGTATTCCTAGACAGTGACAGTGATGACGATGGCTGTACTACAGGGCGTGAAGTGACAGCTTACTGTGGTTTTATTTGCATTTCCCTGATGACTAATAACATAAAGCTTCTTTTCATATGTTCTTTCTTTTTGAAAAGCCCTTCATTATATTTCAATAAATGCCTGACTTTTTTTTTCTTCTTTGAGGTATAAGAGATTGAACTCAGGGCTTCATTCATGCTAGGCAAGTGCTCTACCACTGAGCTACATCTCCAGTCCTTTGTTTAAATTTTGAGACAGGATCATGCTAACTCACTCAGCCTGGCCACAAACATGCCATCCTCCTGCCTGAGCCTCCTGAGTGGTTGTGTTGACCCGCATGGGCCATCACACCCAGGTAATGCGTGACTTCTTGACTTAAGAAGTAACATAAAAGAGCTGAGGACCATCACTTAAGGTTGGCTAGATAACTATCTTCACCCAGACACAACAAATGCATTGGTCACAAGTATCACACTCTAAAAAGTTACTGCGCAGCATAAAGGAGGGAGTGTGTTTAATTCCTGGGATTAAGGAAAGCATTTTAAATCTGGAATCTACCAGGATTAAATATGTATATGTGTCACATATTGGAAGGCTCTTTAATGAAGGATGAGAACACAGCCTTCAAATGACAAGCTTGAATATCATGCCACTTGATGATGGCGTGGCTCTGGTTACATGATATCCATAAGGCTCAGCTTCCTCTTCTGTAATACAAAGAAACACCCAGGCTTGCTATGTAAATTAAATTAATAATGCATTAAAAGAACTTGGTGGTTACTTAATGAATTGTGGCTCTTTCTTCGAATATTTGACAGAGGGCAGTTTGTCTGTAGTACATTGCTATGAATTTCATGTTTTTTGCAGATGTCCTAACAACAAAATTCTCCCTGGTCCTTAACCATTTCCCTTGGCAAAGGCTGACCATCCGGGGCCAAAGCCCATCAGCACCCACTCCAGAGCCTCCTTTGAGCCTGGATTCAGCAGCTGAGCAAGTTCAAAAGAGGGTCTGCTTGTGTTTACCCTGACCTCAAAGACCTTAAAAATCTGGGTTAACACCACCAGGAATTGGTGAGATGGTTCACCTGGTGCAGAGGGTGCATGCTGCCTGCTCTGGGGAGGGATCCCTGGAAGCCCAACTTTCCAGGAAGTGGGTGGAGAGGTTGGTCCTGGGCCAAGGGCAGAAGAGAAGGAAGAGCCACAGCTGAAGAGCTCTGGGCATTACTTCCCCCCCCCAAAAAAAAACAAGGCCTGGGCTTGGGAAGTTCCAGGGGGTTGGGGGAAGTGATCAAAGACTGGTTGAGCAGAATCCATATGGAATGGAGAGAGAGAAGCTGCCTCTCAGAATCCCTGCTATTCCTTATGGGGGATTTCATGACTGAAGTATGGTTGCTGGAGGCTTTGGATGGCTGCTGTTACCTTCCCAATGACCACCTGGTGGCCGGTGTGATCTTCTCATGACAGTCAACTCAAGGACAGGTAGAAGAGTGCTATCTTGCCAATGCCATTTTTGCCTCCCCTGCCCAGACATGGGGTAAGGCAGAGGCCCTCAAACTTGGCCCAGTGCCCAGTGCCAGAGGTGGGGGGTGGGGAAAGGCTCCCTACTGACCCCTTATCTCTCCTTATGATCCCCTCACTCCCTTCCTTGGCCCCTTGTACTGGCCTGGCCTTCCTGACTTTGCTGCCTGCTGGCTTCCAGGGCAGATCTGAAATGTGTGTAGCCTTTGTGTTGATTCACATGGAAGTAGAGCCAGTCACACAAAACAGGTGTCAGGAGCTGGGTCCTCCCCCAAATTCACGTGCTGAATTCAAGCCCTAACCTCCAATGTGATGGTGTCTGGAGACTAGGGTTAGATGAGGTCAGGAGACAGTGGCCCTCATGTTGCCCTTATAAGAGGAAGAGGGACCGGAGAGTTTACATGCTCTCTGAGTGCACACAGAGAGGTCATGTGAGTTCACAGCAAGATGGCGGCTGCCCACAGGCAACAGAAGAGCCATGCAGTGAAAACTGCCGACCAGCACCTTGGTCTTGGACTTCCCAGCCTCTCGGACTGGTCAGAAATGGACTTCTTTAAGCCATCCCAGCTAACTGAGATAGTATACAGACAGCCCCCAACTCACGGTGGCTTGGCAGGATTTTTCAACTTGTCAGTGGTGTAAAAGTGACACATGTTCAGTAGAAACTTCTTCAAAATTAGGTCTTGATCTTTTCCAAGGCTAGTAATACTTAGAGCATTCTCTCGTGGTGCTGGGTTGCAGCAGCGAGACACAGCTCACAGCCAGCCACACTTGATCCTGAAGGGGACTCTGTTGGGCGGCTCCACCCCCCTGGTGCTGTGAGCTCTTCCAAGGTGGGTGAGGCTGGGGTGGGGACACTTTCCCCTTAGATAGTTTCCAAGTTACGAGAGATTTTCAGGACATGACCCATCGTAAATCAAAGAGCATCTTTACACAAGAAGTGTCTGCTTCCTGGAAAAACTCTTAAAGGTTTCTTGTGTTGTAGGCCTGCAAAAAAGCTCTTTCTCCTTATAAATAGTTTATCAGCTTTTAAAGTAACCATCAATATTTAAGTTGCTTTTCAAGAAACAAGTGTGCCCACCACATCATAAAGGGTGTCTCCTGAGAGGGCGGCACTGATGAAGTTAGTTCCATATGTGGTCATTACTGTGCTCTGCTCCGGGACTGTCCCAGGCCTCCTAGGTTCCTGAGGAGCACAGACGCCCTACAGCAGCTCTCTGGACGCACTCACTCCTGTGTGGAGTGCCGTGCTTGTACTTATCCAGGAGAAGACTTCCATGGTTAGTACTTTTCATTGTGCTATTTTTCAACTTTAAACTCAGCCCCAAATGCTAATTTCATAATTTGGGGACATGCGTTATTCCAAGTGACATACATTTTCGAGCCTCTTGAATGTTCTCCAGGCGATCTGGCTGCTGTCCAGGAAGCCCAAGAGAGGTTGAGCTGAAGAGCCGCTTGGCTCTCGCCCCTTGTAGGGGAAACATGACTGGGTGGCATCAGAGGGCGGTGGAACTAAATGTCCTTCTCTGAAGCCATTTATGTAAAATATCATTTCCCCAGTGCTGCATAGTATTCAAACGTGAGTGATATTATTTGCCTACATCTGACAGAACTTACTCTTTGGCTCTGTTTGACAGCAAGCCACCTCATCATCTCACGGGCACTTGCTCTCCAGGATACACTGCGCTTCCCCAAGGCAGAGCTGCCTCGGGAGGCGGCTGGGCTTCTGCGGAAAGGCGGCAGAGCTGAGCCTCCGCTGCCCGTCGCTTCTGTATAAAGGAGGTCGTCACGCTGTCATCACAACTGGGAAGACGACACCATTAACCACCCGATGGCTTGAGAATTTTCGAGTGCAGAGGGACCGGTCGGCCCTCCATTTGCACTTGGCGCTGTGTCCAAGCTGCCTCACTAACGTCCGCCTGGCCGAGCCACGTCAGGCCACCCAGCCTGCGACACAGCTTCAGATCTGAATCTTGCACTGCCCTCCCAGCCACAGACTGTCAGAGCCCCAAGGACACCCGGGACTCCCCACGGATGACATGAGAGAAGCCTCGCGGGGGGAGCTCTGACGCCGGCTGGAGAGGGGACAAACGCGGCTATGGTTTAGACACGAGGTGGCCCTCGAAACTCAGGTGTGAGGCAATGCAGGAAGGTTCAGAGGTGAAGGGTTAGGGTTAGGGGAGGTTTAACCTAATCAGTGTATTAACCCCCTGATGGGGATGAACTTGTCAGTAACTGTAGGCGGGGTGGTGTGGCTGGAGGGGTGGGCCCCAGGGGTGTGCCTTTGGGGGTTGTATTTTGTCCTTGTTGAGCAGAGCGCTCTCTCGTGCTTGCCCTCTCTCTCTCTCTCTCTCTCTCTCTCTCTCTCTCTCTCTCTCCTTCCTGGTTCGATGTCCTGAGCTACTTTCATCCACCACACCCTTCCTCCATGATATTCTGTCTCATCTCGAACACCAAGGAATGGAATCAGATGTCTATGGACTGAGACCTCGGAAACTGTAAGCCCCAAGTAAATTTTCCTCTTCTAAAATTGTTCTTGTCAGGTCTTTTGGTCACAGAGGTGAAAAAGCTGACTAGAACAAATATGCTGTGTTTTATTTATGCAGTAGAATACTATATAATAATAAAGAGAGCAAACTCTGATATTCACAACACAGATGAATATCAAAAACATTTTCTTAAGCAAAAGAAACAGATTCAAGAGAATTTATTACTTACGTAGTCTGTATAATATTCAATAGTCAGAATTAACCTATGATACTTGACTTTAGAATCATAGTAGCCAGAATTGGGGATTATTTTTCCTAGGAAAGAGCACAAAGGAACTTGATGGATTTACACAAATATTTAAATTTTGATTTTCATATTGGTTACATAGTTAGGTACATGGGTAAAAATTCATTAAACTGTGCACTTATTTTTTTTACTTTATGTGAATTAATTTCAATAAAAAATAAAAAAAAAACAATTAAATTTGGGTGGGAAAAAAAAGGAAATACCTTGGGGATCATCATCCAAAGCTTGGATGGTGAAGACACTGAATTGCGGAGATGTCAAGTGACCTGCCATCGTAGTTCTGTGACTTAAGGTCCGAGACTTAGTGCGTCTCCTGGCTTCAGCCTACTGTCCTCTCCCCTGCCGCGAAGTGGCCTTGTAGCCACCTGCCTCTCCCACTTTGTGGCCTGGCACAGTCAGGGTGACAGCTGTCCTGGCTATTCCAACGTTCTGGTTCCTGTCACCTTCTGTTGCAGCTGGCCCAGGTCAGCACGTCCTCTCCATGAAGTTCATTTCACTACCAACTGCAGCAGTCACTTAAGTGAACAGGAAGGAGCAGCCGCCACCCTGGCCCTTCAATTAGGTGACACATCCCCTTCCTGGTGTTTGAAGACCTCCCTCCCTGCTCCGCCCGACACCCACACCCTCCCCTCCAGCAGGGAAGACAGTGCAGACTGGAGCTGCCTTCCAGTAGGGCTGCGAGTGGCAGAAGGAGAGGCGCAGCTATTCAAAACCTGCGTTCGCTGCCTCCAAAGAGGCCAGGAGAACCCAGGATCTGGGCAGTGATTCATGCAGCCTGTCACTGCGGCTCCTGAACGGGACTTCAAAAGCGCAAGGAGCTGCCATTGTGAGCAAGGACAGCCAGGCACTGTGCTCTCCAGTCCAATTCAGCACACACATGATTAGCACCTACCGTGTTCAAGTCCCTGGCCGTGACGGGGACAGAAAAGATGAAGGAAGAAGTATTATCTCTGGCTTCAAAAGACCACATAGTTTTGAACAGGAAGAAAACGTATGTGGAGAGCAGGTTGTGACTGCCTAGTGACTCCACGGTGTGTGGAACAGCAGTTCTCAGGCTGCGCCTGCCCTGGTGACTCCACGGTGTGTGGAAGAGCAGTGTTGAGCCTCCACTTTCCTGTCCCGTCAAGCTGCAGCAGAGTGTGGCTTCTCCCACCCAAAACAACAAAGCAGGGCCCGCTCCACGCTTCTCTACAAGCTGATACTGAGGCTGAAACTGCCCTCAGTCTGGACCTTCTGCCTTGGCGACTCTGCAGAACTGGTTGGTTAAAACCCCATCTAAGCACCTGCCTTGGTCTCTCTCTGCCTGTGCTTCTTGGTCAGCATCCTGTGACCTTGCGGCCACCTTAAACTATTCTTAGTCCTTCTGTGGCCCATATATCTCATTGCATAAAGTGTGTTGTGCAACTTGAGTCCGGGAGATATTAGAAAGCAAGGCTGGAATGGAAGAACTTGCCCAGCCTCTGACTGTCAGCCGACTCACGAGGGCTCCGTGAGCTGGCGCCACTGACAGTGACACAGCCTGGGAACTCATTGTTACTCAGTACATTCTGACATACAAAGATCAATGGCATAGCTTGTTCATGACATGTGTATCCAAATATAGTGTGTTTGGTTAATTGATCGATTAAAGTATATTAATTATCAGCCTAAGCCAAGAAGTACTCTCCAGCAAGCCCAGTGTAGAGACAAAGTTTCATCTTAAGGCAGCAGATCCACTTCTGTACAGATAAGACTCCTGAGCCTCTGGGACACAAAGTCCACAGGGCACGCTGAGGCTGGGCACCTCCCACCAGCACTGTCACAGCTCCTGTTTTCTTACATCCACTTCCACTCTGGCTAAGACGGACGTTGAGGTGCCAGGCACGGGAACAGCAAGGAATCCTAATTATTCTCCTTGTTTGTTTTTCCTATCTGATTATTTGGGAAGAGTATGGGAATATGTTGAGACTCAACTTCGGGGTCAGGTTCAGGGACACTGAGATGTCCTGAAACCCCGTTTGCCTGGGAAGCCCAGAATTCCGTGAAGCAGGCCTTGGAGAAGGATTTGGGGCTCAGGCTACATCGCCTGCATGGAAGTTGAGACTCCAGTCCTGACAGCAGCAGGAGGAGAGGGAACCTCACAGCAATCATGGGCAGGACCCTTGGAGAGACGGACCTCACCTGGAGCCAAGGAGGGGTCAGGGGATCTAGCTGTGAGGAGACAGGAGCCCAGAAGCAGCCCATACCTGCCGTCTCACCAGACTCCTGCCAGCCACCTCATCCGTCCACACCCACTGTGCTCACTGTCACATTGAATGGGCCTCTGATGCGCCCTCCAGCCACAGACCCCATCTTTATCCCTCCTGAGCTGATTTGCATGGCACACACCCATCTTGCTCCAAATTCTCCTGCCATTTACCCATCTATCTTGTGACTCATCTCTCTCTCCCTCTCTCTCTCTCTCTCTCTCTCTCTGATACCAGGTATTGTACTCAGGAGCACTTAACCACTGAGCCACATCCCCAGCCCATTTTTGTATTTTATTTAGAGACAGGGTCTCACTGAGTTGCTTAGGGCCTCGCAATTGCTGAGGCTGGATTTGAACTCCTCCTGCCTCAGCCTCCCAAACTGTTGGGATGACAGGCATGTGCCACCGTGCCAGGCACGAGTCCTTTCTCCATCCGCCCCCTGCCCTGATTGAGTCCTAGTGACACCCTCATCATTCAGGTGCCCGTGTAAGTGCTCCCTGGACACCCTGCATGGTTCCCTCCCAGTCTGGTCCAGGTCCCAGGTCCCACCCCTACAAACACTTCCCTGGATGCTGAAGACTTCACATTCCAGTCTCGAGCCAGGCAGACCAGCAGTTATGGAATAGGCAGCTGGAACTGAAGAAGGGGCCAGCCAGGTGTGGAGACCACAGTATAGAAAGAACAGAAGGGGGCCCCAGGGGCCCTAGGTCAGCCACCATGGCAATGGGGTGTCAAGGTCTGAATGAGGGGTACATTCAGGATATGAGTGACAGGACCTACCAGAGCAGGGCAGGTGCTGGCCAGCCTCTCCTGAGGAGGGGGGAAGCTGGGACATCCCAAGGTGGGGCTGGGCAACACTGGGGGACTCTTCCTAGGAGAGCTGAAGACAAGTCACAACCTATTTCTGCAACCAGACTGGCCTCAGCTCAAGAGGAAGAGAGAGCTCTGGGGACTCTTCCAGACCAGTGTTTCTCAAACATCATTTTTGTCCATGATTTACAATAAAAAATACAATTTAAACACACACACACACACACACACACACAGCTCTTACTTCGTACTATGTACTCTGATATTTTTCTTCTTCCATTTTTTGGAATGCAGACCATCACCCTCCAAGTTGATTGCATGACCCCCTAGAGGTCGTGACTTACAGCATACAAGCACAGGCTGGTGCCTCCTGGAGAGGGAGAACCCATGGTTGACGTCCAGCTGGAGGTGAAGGGGGCTGTGGGCCCAAAGGCAGCTAAGGTCACAGACGGCTTTCACAGTGCATGGGCTCCTGCGAGCTCAGGAAGCAAGCAAGGGTGACAGCTCTCCCACTGCCATCTCCACCTACAGGAAAGTAACAGTCAGAAGAGCAGGTCACTGTCACTGAGCAAGAGAAGCACATGGACCCCTTCACATGACTTTCCATTATAAGATAATGGCCTACAAACTAAAAATAACAGGAGTTTTAGTTGCCCACTTTATATTTAAAATTATTAAAATATCACAAATCCATGAATATTGCAGAATATGAATGCTGCTGGCTTGGTTACAGGGTGGGTAGGGACAGTCACATTTACTGCAATACATGCATGTTTAAAACTATTGGAAAATGTACAAAGCTAAAGAGACTGACTAAAGAAATACATAACGCTCCACAGAAGAGTAACGACAACCCACGACTTCCTGACGATGGAAGGATAAACCCATGTAACTGGTGTGAAGCTCCAAAGCCAGGGTGGCTGTAACTGCAGGAAAAACTAGGGAGCTCCCAGCGTAGCGGGCTGAAGGCGTATGCGCAGATGCCTCCTTGCATATGAAATCTAGAGCAGCAAAACTAAGCAGCTCAGTGGTTACCTGAAAGGGTGGAACGTCAGATAGAGTTAACTGCAAAGAAGAAAGGAAATATCTGGAGCTCGACTGGCAGAAGAGCCATTATGTAGGCGATATGATTATCAAGGTCACCAGATTACACACCAAAATCGGATGCATCTTATTATATGCAAATTAGACCTTAATAAAAAGTAAATTGGACCTTAATAAAAATTAGACCTAAAATTTAGGAGCCATGGAAATGGAAAGCCATGTGAAGGGGTCCATGTGCTTCTCTTGCTCAGTGACAGTGACCTGCTCTTCTGACAGTGACCTCAGGAAACTGCAAGTCTCTTTCCCCACATGGGCAGGCTCCCAGAGGCAGGACCTGGAGGAGCCGGGTAGGAGGGTCCTCCGAGTTGGACAGAGTCACCAGGACAGCTCCCTCTGGCCCTGATTTATGCACCAACCAGGTGTGTTCTCATCCATGCATGGCCCCCACCCTGCCACAGCTGCTGCACACTCCCCAAGGGAAGGGACCTCTTCCTGTACTGCTACATCAATCCCAGAGTGGACTCCACAAGGACTTAGAGAGCACCAGGGTTTCTAAGGTTTGGGGGAGTTGGTTCAATTAAGTGTGTTCCATTGTCTCTTTTAATATTGGCATGAACCAGTCTCTTACAGAGAAAGAAAACCGCTCCGGAAAGGCTTTGGTGGACATTTTGACTTCAGTGTTGCTGAAGGTACTGCTCTGTGAAAGGAGAAAAGCTCTCCGTGAACGCAGAGAAGTTGGCCATTCACATGCGGCTGACGCAGGGACCCATCTGTCCCTGGTAAGAAAGTAGATCCTGGACAGAAAGAGGGAGCCAGATGGGCAAGTATCCAGCTGGACCTCACCAGAGTGGCTGCCTCAGGGCCAAAGAGGAAGCAGGCAGGCGGGCGGCTGGCAGTAGACAGGAGAGAGGGCTAATGTGCAGGAAAATGCTGTTGTACAGGAAACGCTGTCAGAAGCCTCCGGAACAGGCTCGTGGCACAGGACAGTACAGGGCCATCAAGACGAGAGAAGGGCTGCTGGCCTTGGGAGTGACCTGTGAAGGGCAGGTGTGCCTGGCTCTAGAAGTCTCTCCCATGTTCCTGCGATCAGAGGGACTGAGCAGGAGGGGAACGTCATTTGACTCTAAGATCTAAAAGCATCCCCCTTCTAGTTCAAAACCAGGCCTGGACCACATCCCATCCCTGTGAAGATGTAAGAGATGCAAATTCAGAATGACTCCTATGTAAGAGATGACCCTATAAACTATGGCCAGTTGCCGTGGAAAGGAGAGGATCAGGGTATGTAGTCCTTGTCCCAGCAATACCATCTCTAAATAGCATGCCCTACAGAAATGGCTGTTTATGACTTGGTAATATGGGAGTGAGAAATGACTTGGTAATATGGGAGTGAGAAATGATTTCTTACACAAGGTCCTGAATGACCCAACCCTACAGTGATATTTATGATTTACAACCAGCTGAGAGATAAAGATTGCATTCACAGATAAAGTCAACGAGCAAATGACCAAAAGATGATTTTCAACACCTATAACAACCATCAAAAAAAATAAAATTACATGTAGAATACAGAAGATGTTAAAAAGATATGAAGAGTTTATTCAGAGATGGATAAAGCCAAACAGCTAATAAAAGATAATGAAATGCCCTCATTAGGAAAAATTAAATCAACAAAAATAGTCACTTTGCACTATTAGATTGACCCAAATTTAAAATAAAATAAGAGAAAATACTGAGAAATTATATTGACCAATTATATTGTTATTTTGGGTGTATGTACAAATATGTACATACCTAGTGTTATTTTCTTCTTGCCCTTCATTCCAAATCTTTCTCACAGGTCACACCTGAGGCCTAGATATATAATCTCACCATTACATATCATTATAATGTACCAATAAAAATATGAAAAAAATTTAAAAATCAACAAATAAATAAAATGAAATTATGGGGAGGAGGTGATACTCAAGAAACAAGAATTCTCAGGCCCCATTAGAGGGGATATAAACTGGTAAAGCTCTTTTGGAGAATAAATTGAAAATATTCATTAAAATTAATCGGTACAGCTGGGCACAGGGCACACACCAGTAATCCCAGAGGTACTGGAGGCTGAGGCTGGAGGACCTCAAGTTTGAGGCCAGCCTTGGCAACTTAGCATGACCCTGACTTAAAATAAAAAATATGAAGGACCGGGGATGTAGCTCAGTGGTAGAGCATCCCCAGGTTCAATCCATAGTACTGAAAATTATCATCATCATCACCATCATCATCATCATCACCTGTACATAAATTACCCCAGAAACTCCAAGAATATTCCCCGGAGAGACTCTCATCCTGGGCCCCTGACTATGTAGGAGGATGTGCCAGCAGCACTAGGTAGAGCAGCACAGGGCTGGAGTCACCTAGAAGTCCAGCACCAGGATTAACAGATGCAGGACACTTGGTGCCTACACACGCTGAAGATGCCCCAGGAACAAAGGGGAAGAATGAGCTGCATAATCACCTTTGGAAACACCCGGTCCATCGTGCAAACGGAAAAACAAGGCAAATTGAAAAATGCATACAGTAACTCAAATACTGGGTTTGTGGCTCAGATGGTGTGGGGATAGGAAGGATTGTAGAATGAAACAGACATCGTTACTCTATGTATATATGTGACTGCATGATGACCAATGTGATTCTACATGTATACTTAGAAAAATGAGAAATTATATCCTATCTACGTATGATATATCAAAGTGCATAAATGTGTTCTACTGTCATGTATAACTAATTAAAACAAATTTTAATTTTTTTTAAATAATAAAGATTCATAGTGAGGGGCGGGTTTGTGGCTCAGTGATAGACTGCTCACCTAGCACATATGAGGCCCTGGGTTCAATTCTCAGCACCACATATAAATAAGTAAAATAAAGGTTCATCAACAACTAAAAAAAATATTTAAAAAAAGATTCATAGTGAACAAAAATGTTGGAAAGATAGTCCTAGGATGAAAGGGAAAAAAATAATAATATACTTTTATTTGGACTCAGGAACCTATCTCAAAACCTTCAGTATTTTGGCCAAAGTTTGGAGCAGATGAAGATTGGATATGTCAATTATTCATAGAATGTGTGAATGATAAAAGCCCTGGTGGTCAGGAAGAGACAAATATGCTCTATGTTGGAGAAAGGGGCCTGTAGTTCTCTTTCCTCTTAAAGTTACTAAAAAAAAAATAAAATAAAAATTTAAAAAAACAAGAAAATGAAAATAAAACAGTTAAGACTTAGAAGGAATGGGAAAGTCATCTTGTCATGTGAAGCCCAAGGGGGACAAGCTGAGGATGGAAACAGGCTGTAGGGTGTCTAAGTGAGTCGCAGAAGGTTTGTGGAAAGAAATCCCAAATGTTTGTGTATGTGATTAAGTTGGCTATAATCAGCAATCATTTGTTCATTCAAAGGTTTCTTTCTTTTATTTTTCTTTAAAAAATATTTATTTTTTAGTTGTAGTTGGACACAATACCCTTATTTTATTTATTTATGTTTATGTGGTGCTGAGGATCAAACCCAGGGCCTTGCACGTGCTAAGCAAGTGCTCTATCACTGAGCCACAACCCCAACCCTCAAAGGTTTCTTTCTTAAGGTTGATCTTCATTGACCTTCAATGTGCTAATTCTCTGTGTTTAGAAATAACAGAGCTCCTTAAAAGCAGTTACCTACCAACATAATTTCTTGTGTTTGTTAGATTTTAATACTCAGGAAAACTAAGTCTTAAAGAAATTAGGGTTTGTATCTGTTTTTAAAGTCTTTTAAATGATATTTTGTAGCTGGTTAAGTAAATAACTGTTATTTTATGTTACTACAATATATTTGATACCCTAAATATGTGACCAGATAGGTGTACAGCTAGGAACTATTTGAGCCTTGTCTAAGTGTTATATAAAAGTTTTTAAAATAAAAGTTTACATAGGTTTACAGGCAAGGTAGCCCAAAGTTCTCTCTTTCATACATTTATCTGACATAGAAAGACCACATTATCATTTTGAAAAACTGGCTTATCTCTGTTTTATTTGATTAAATCTATTTCTGATCATTAACACTGTTTCCTACATGCATAAAAGATTTAAGACTAGCTTAAGAGAACACTTTACCAAGCTAATGTTCTCCAAACTACAATTGTCTGTAGCAGTTGGATTTATCATTTAATGTTCTGTAACTGGAGAAAGGTCACCTCTTATCAATAAGTTAAATATAGAATGCTGTGTTACTTTTTACACTGGGATGGAAATTTAAATGTGTTTTTGAAAAATGATAAGGAGAGCCTGATTTATTTAAAGGTTGACCATGTGGAACATGGAAACATTTTGCCACTTTTTCCACACCAAAAAAAAAAAAAAATAGTAAAAGAAAGGAGCTCTCTTACCTTTTTTTAAATTTATGTTTCAGATGTAAGATTGTGAGGCAAGCACTCTGCCAACTGAGCTGTATCCCCAGCCCTTCAGATATAAGATTGTATGCATTGCTTGTCACGAGCCCCACCTCCCCTGAGGTAAGGTTCTGCCCCTCACCCTCCTCCACCATTAGGATGACTCCAAAGTAGACTAGACTTAAGCTTGTTAAAATTATGTTCAAAGAGTAAATTTTTGTTATAAAGATTACTGTGATCTCAAAAATAAATGAGGGATATAATACAAACTAGTAAGGGTTTGGGTAAATTATAAAAGGTACTTAAGGTTGTAAAAGAGTTTTAAAAGAAAGTAAAATTTATAAAGGATCTCCTCTGTGATTGAGTTGATAAATTTATGGGTCTTTTAGAAGCAAATAAATACCAAAGATGTATTAGTGTCATTATAAAAATTATGTTTCTTGGCTCATAGATATTATACAAACTGAATATGTTTTTGCTCTTATTAACTTCATTTTGTGTTTTCCTTGTAAAACTTTATATCTGTTGCCTATTAGTGTTTTGTACAAGTGTTCCTTCTAGTAGAACAGCCTGAGTTCATTTGAGATAATAAGCTATCAACTAAAGGACAAGCAGGATATGAAGCTAACATCCAGCACTAATACTGACCCCAATTAAATGGAATGGATTACTATAAAATTACAGACATTGAATTTAAAGCCCAGTACTCCTACTTCAAGACTGGGAAACCTGCCTGCTGGATTTTAAGACAAACATCTGGAGACCAAAGGGAAGGAAGTAAAAGGTCCAAGGGAAAAGAAGCCAATATTTTGGCCCTTGCTCTCTAAGGCCAGCCAGGACCCAGAGAACCACAGGAACCCTCTAAGGGCCCTGTGACTCTGGTGAGTCCCAATCAGGGAGATTAAGAGGACCCTAGAGACCGGGGAGCCAACCAGTACACATGCTGCAAGGAGGCAGACCATGGGAGAGGGAAATGTCCCTGATGCTTCCAAGGGCAGTCACTTGTGGTCAGCAAGACCCTTACTTGTTCTGGCAGATGTAAAACTAGTAGAGGAAAGTTAAAGGAGCCAAGAGACTTCTCACATGTTCCCAAGAATGATCTCTGACAAATCTCAGTTGACTCTTAACAGTAGGAAAAAGGTCAATGTTGACCAATGTGGTCTTAGACAACTGGCTAAAAAATTATTACGAAAACAGACATACGTGGACATTTAAAAAATAAGACAATGCTGGATGTTAGCTTCAATGGGTTTTTTTCTGGAGATGAACATTTGTATCAGTCTTCCCAAAAGTAAGTAAAATGGGAAAGGGTTTTATAAAAGAATGCTTGATAAATATCACAAAAAGCTCTGTCAGAGTCACAAGTTTGCTCTGAGTTGATATGAAACCTAAAAATCTTCCTAACCTCCTGCATAGGCAAACTTGATCTGTTTTATCATTTTGTTTTGGTTTTTGCAGTTATGATTATTATGAGCTGCCAACGGGCTCCCTTACTTGGGAGGAAAATTTGTGGAATTCCCTACCATGGGAACTAAAGGCCAGTTTCTAGGAAAATATAAACTGGTTGTATCCTCTAGTTTATCATTGCCAGGCTAAAGAAAGTCCTTGCTCAGACCCCACCTCTGGAGTTCACAGTTCATGACTTGGAATCTGGTGACCTGATTTTAATCAAGGCCTGGAGACAAGACAAGCTTCAAGCAAACTGAAGGCCTTACCAAGTGCTCCTGGTCACCAGGATGGCTATCGAAACTGCTAAAAAGGGGGCCAACTCATTGCCAAGTGTGATTTCCACCTCAAAAAACGAATATGTCTAGGATGGATGGCAATATCAAAGGGTACAAAAACAAATTAAAAATGAGACCAAAAGATCTAAAAAGCAAAAGGGGGGCCTGTGGGAAATAAAAAGTCTGGGTGGTCCATTTTCAGAGTATCGTATTTATCCTTCTATGTAAAACTGGGGTGAAAGATCCATTTGTAGCCATTTTGAGCTTCCCCCTGTATCCAATCACAAACCTCCTCTTTGCCCTCCCAGTCATGTAGATTGTAACCCAGAGCTCCTCCTATCAGAGCAAGGGGCAGTGCTGCATTACGGCTAAAACAGGTGGTCTGCCTGCTCAGGTGTGCTTGTTTGTCAGACTTTGTTCAATGGCACATTCTTTGCAGAAGTGAAGTCTGCCTTGCTGAATAACTTAAGCACATGCCTGATTTCTTAAGGCAGCCCGATATTTCTAACACCAATACCTTCTGATATTTAGCAATGAACATGGATAGTGAAGGGAAGAAAGGGGATATGGGATAGGAAGGATAGCAGAATGAAACAGACATTATTACCTTATGTACACACGTGACTGCATGATCCATGTGATTCTACAACACGTACAATCAGAAAAGTGAGAAATTACACCCCATTTATGTATGAGTTATCAAAGTGCATAAATGCATTCTACTGTCTTGTATAACTAATTAAACAAATTTAAAAATTAAAAAAAAAATGATAGAGAGAAATGCAGGATTCCCAGAAGAGCTCTGATGAGGTAAGGCAGTCGGCTTCCTGTGCCAATCTCAGGCACGACTGTGCTGTTCTCCATTAATGTATTTCAGCAAGTGTCAGACCGTTTCTGTGTCATTCCAGCAGATCCACTCCTAGAGGTGTGGATTTCTGGAGGGAAAAAGATCAGTGCTGTATTAGCGACCTGTAACTGTTTCCTGCGATGAAGGAAAATCCTACAGCGAGAAAATCCAGCTGTGAAAATGAGCTCAGGCTGCTCCGTGAGGCAGCAGAGGCAGGGTCTCACCTCTGCCATGTTCTAAGTGAGCTGCGTGTGGAGTAGGGCCGTTTGGTCGGCCGTGAGGATTCAGGGTAGTTTTCCACTCCGCTCAGCTTGCCGCCTGTTTCTGGGTCATTTGGCACCCTCATGCCCACTGTCCTGTTGGAAGGGGCCCAAGGGAAAGACCACAGGGGTGAGGGTACAGCAGTTGGGCCAAGAACAACATTCTGCCACTCTGACTTCGCTAGACCGGACTTGACCCAAGGTCCCAGGCCTTTAGAGAACTGAGAAAAGTACCCACTGAGACTTTCCTGGGACTCACAAAAATAGCTCCCCCAAAGTTAGAAGGGAAATTACTTTAAATTCACATCCTCCTCCCAATAGAAACTCCAAGCACATACATATGATTGCTGTATGTATATAGGTGACTCTATGACCAGTGTGATTCTGCAATCTGTACAATTAGAAAAATGAGAAATTATACCCCAATGAATCAAATGTATGAATTGCCAAGATCGTTGTAATGTCATGTGTAGCTAATAAAAAAAAAAAAGAAAAGAAACTCCAAGCACAGGCTGGGGACACCATTCCCAGTGTGACCTTAAAATGCTTTGTTGCACACTCATGACCTTGGTGCAGGTTTAGATGATTATAAGGCAAATAATTTTGTAGTTATAAAAAAATTATTCAATCATATAATTCAGCCCTAAATATCCCACTATCCTTTAAATAGAAAGAATTCTCTTTTTCCACCTGAAGGGAGTTGCTCCAAGCTTGTGTGGAACCTGTTGGCTCCATCAAGCAGGACTTGTTGCTGATAGAAAGTCATCAGAGAAAGCAGAATCTCACCAGCAAGGACCTGATTCCACCAAGGGACAACGCCTCAGGCAAGCACCCTGGGGGAGAGCTGGCCTTTCACCCTGCACCTGAATCACCTGAATCAGGCATGGCAAGTCACCCTCCGTCCTCCATCCTGAATCACAGGTCTGTCACCTCCCGAGGTCCCCAGCTGCCTTCTGTGGCTATCGGCAGGACCATCAGGACTTCATCATGGTATGGAGGTGAGGACCAGTCCCCAGTGAGGAGGGGAGCCCCACAGGACTAGAAAAGCCCTCATAAAAGGACGCTTTGCTCTACACACACTGTGCACACCCAAACTCCACTGTATATCATCTCCCCAGTTTTTTAAGGTGAGGAGACAGTTGTTAGCCATAGACCCAGCACTGTGGCATTTTCCCCAGACTGCTCTTGGAATTGGGACAGGAGATTCGTGCAGCCAATATAATAAATCGACTTCTTAGAGCACAGTGCTTTATCTTGGAGCCAGACGGTCTGTTTCAACCCTAAATGTGGGGTTTTACATCGCTCTCTCCTGAATTTTGTTAGTTTCACCCTTTGTTCTGGTTCACTGTAATAATTTTGAATCCCTGGCCATGCCACCAACCAATCTTTCTCAGACCTGGGCCTCAGAAATGTGCAACTGGGAGTTTTCAAGTCATCTCCACAAGTACAAGGTGGATAGGCATGACTTGGGGGCAGTTCCAGTTGGAGGTGACCACGAGGTCAAGGACATGGATGCCATGCACCCGGATATCATAGGCTGTGACTATTGAGCACAGTGTTCCCTTCAAAGCAGGTAGCTGTGTTGCGTGCAATCAGGCCACATCGTTCCACTGCGCCAGTTCAAGGGAACAAGTTTAGAAAGAGACCAGGAACACCCAGAGTGTGTTGGGGATCTGTCCTGTGATAGGTGAGGTTTCATCAAATAGAAACCAACCTTGGGAAATGGTAAGACACCAGGAAAGGCAGAAGCACTGAATTCCAACTACTGGAAAGAAGCAACCACCAGGCCCAGTCCTGCTTGCAGCCATTGCCCCGGCTCCTTCTGTCCCCAGCAAGGCTGTACCTATAACAGCGAACAAACACCTCCCTCACCTCCTTTATTCCTTTGACCAGTCACTCCTCAGTGAGGCCTTTTCTGACCGCCCCTCCTAGCCCAGCCAACCCCTCCCTCCTTCAGCTCTTCCCACCAGCTGACGTGCTAGAGCTTCATGTGGGTATCTGTTTGTTGCCCGTCTTTCCTGAGCAGATGCCAGTCCACGAGGGCGGGGACCCTGGCTTGGTCACTGGCTTCCTCCCAGGCACCTGCTCGTTGAATGTGCACCGTAGGCACATAGTTGATTAGACAATATCACTGTTACTCATCATCGAGACTGTGGCTCCTTGAGGAACTCTGCGAGGACATATTCTGGATTCCCTGAGTACTTGGCAAATGGAGGGATGAACAAGGAATGCATGATCTAAGGAGCAAACCATCCAGGGTTGGAAAGGCCACCGGCACATTAAGAGAAGTGCCCTCAGGAAGACTTCAGATAGAGGCTCAGAGTTTCTTCTTGCAGCAGCGACTCAGACTTACATCTCTACAGCTTATAAGGAGTTGGCACGGATTGACCTACTTTTACTTATTCAGTGGGATTTAGAGTTCTTCAAATCGAACAGCAGTTCTTTCCTAGAGTCAAATAAGTTTAGAGAACTCCAGGCTTCCTATTGTTAAATGGACTTCCCTGTGACGAAGCTTAAGATGCCTTCAAATTATAAGACTCACTGTGAATGAACTGTCAATGTTCACATTTTTTTCTTTGCCAGAGTGCCCTCCCCACAGAACAGCTGTGAATACCTCCCAGGAATAGTGTCCCATAGAAGAGTGTTCGGGAAATATCATTCCAGTTTATGGGTTAGAAATCAGCAATAAAAACTCTTTGCCTCTTGGCCTTGTTAATTGTAAAACTCCATGTTATCTTTTTGGTTGCAAAAGAAGCACAATGTGAAATGAAAGAGAAGACAGTAAGATCTAGAAGGTACCAGAGTGGCTTCTGAGCCTACTAGGTGAATGGGAAGGATCCAACTTGATTTTTTAATAATAATAATAATAATAATAATAGCTTTTCAAAAGTTTCAAGGTAAGGAAAAAAATGAAGAGAATTTTAAAAGTTTGACCCAGGGTAAATGAGCAGGAGGACAAAGAAATCTCTGTCCTTCCAATTAATCATTTTAAAAACAACAGCTAAGGTAAAGGACCCTGGGCATCTCCCCGACTCCTCTGAAGAGCGAGCGTTGGTTTGGAGAGCTGCTTCCCTTCCCCTCTCCACCCCCGGGGCTGGGTGCTGGGGCTGGTGCTCTGCTTCTTCGCAGTTGTCTGAAATACCCACGTCTGCCACCTCTATTCCTGTTGGGAAACGGAGGCTTGGCTGAGTCTTTCTACCAAAAGCTTTCAGCAAAATAGCACATTGGCGTTACATAAGCACGTCTATGTGAGAGAGTTTGGAAAAATGCAGACCAAAGTGTTGGTGTTTGGGTGGGAAGTCTAAAGTCCTTGGCAGAAAGGGGCTCTCCTAGGCAGGGGCTCAGAGGAAAGGCACCAGGAAGCGGTCCCTCTGTGGGTGGCTGCCTCCCATTATCCTGTCCTTCTCTCTCCTGGCTTTCCCCATCTTTGACAATGCACGTGGATTGTTTGTGTTTAAGGAAGAAAGAAAATACGTTTTTAAAAAGTAGGAGGCAACAACACATCTTTTCTCTCTTTTTTGTAAGAATAAAATGAATTTTTTTTCCGGTGCTGGGGATCAAACCCGGACCTCACCTATGACAGCTAGGCGAGGAGCTTTCCCGTGGAGCCACATTCCCGGCCACTGAAATGGTATTTTTAAAGTGATATTTGTAAACTACTTACATTCATCAGTTGTATACCAAGCTGTAGAGAACTGACCAACCGACCTAGTTATAGAGATCAAAGTAAGTGCAAGTATTACTAGTATTTAACTGGGCACCCCTGGGCACCCCTGGCTTTGGCCTCTGGGCTCTCGTGGAGACTCATTTTCAGAGGTGGAGAAGAGACGTTGGCATGAGTCCCCGCGCATGCCGTCTGTGCCAAAGACGGGAAACTCCCTTGAGAAGCAGAGGGAAGCTGAGTGACATCTGGGCCAAGTGTCTTCCACCTGCAGGGGCTGAGGAGGAGCCCTAAGAGTGTCCCCATGGAGACTGAGGGTACGTGGAGAAAGGAAGGCTCACTCCCCATTTGGACGTCTTCTGATGAAGCATATGGAGGCCTCGCCTGCCTCTCTTAGCACTAGGGAAGGAGGCCGGGTGTCAGGGGCAGGGCAGAGGGGTGGGACACTCTGGGAGCAGCCATTCTCCCACCCTAGTCCTGGCAGGGACGCCTGAGTTTCCTGAGACCCAGGCTGACTGTCAGGCACCTCGGGTCGTGGAGAGGAGGATCTCCTGCAGGAAGTGTGAGGCATAGACTAGGGGAAAAACTGAGCTGGACAAGGCAAGTGGAGGCCTTCAGGACCAAGCAGGGAGACCTGCCGCCAACAAGCCCTGGAACCTCATGTGTGTGGCCCAAGGGAGCAGGGGCACGTGGACATGCCTGCAGGTCAGCAGCTGCCGTGGCTGCCCAGGATGGACCACAGGGCACCAGGAGAATACAGAGACTTGGTCTCTTTCCTCCATCCCCCCATCCCACTTGGAAGACAAAGGGGACCTGGGAGAGCAGGAAGTAAGAGGGAACTTCCCATCTCAGGTTCCTCAGACAGCTCGCGGTGGGTGCTGGGCGTGAGGTTGCAGCGTTAAGGGGGGCCACACAAGTTTTTTCATATCCAAGAGGCTGGGACACCTAGGATCTTCCCAAGAGGCCGCTGAAGAGTAGACAGGGCAAATCCCACAGGGAATACGGACACTGCAACGTAACCACAGCTTACCCTGCAGTGAGGTCCACAGCTTCCTGCACAGAGGAAGGACTACGCCCCCCAATCCCAGTTCCCCTCCGGGCCCTGCGCTATTCCTGTCCTTCCTAGTGTTTTCCCATGTGCTGTAAACACAGTGGCACTGCTACTATTTTTTGCTGGAGCAGTCGCTTATCTTCTGGGGTGATCAAAACTGGGAAAGAAAGAGGATGTCATCTTTACTTTCAGGTTTAACATTCCAACATTCTTCATTGATTCGAGCTTCTCTCTGGTTTCATGATCTTGCTTGAAATTTTTCTGGGTGCAGGTGTCTTGATAATGAGTTCTCTTCATTTTTGTTTTTCTGGGAGAAAAAAAAAAAAGGCTTTCTGTCTTCTTCATTCATGGATCCCACAGACAAGCAGGAAAGATTTGGGCTCAAACTTGACCGACATTCCCAGGCTGAGGGCAGCCACTCCGAGATCGCAGAGCCCCTGGGAGCCTCAGGACGGAGGTGTTGGCCTCGTTCTGGGCTCTTCTCTGCAGACTCCCTAGCTGCTCACAAGAAAGGTTAGGGACTTGGGGTAGAAAGATAAGCTCCCTGATGGAGTGGGCCTGGGGAGGGGCCGGTGGCCGTGCAGGGAAGACCCAGAGGCTTGTCCCTTCTCGTGGGGGGCAGAGCCTTCAGCTGCTGGCAGGGATGCGTGGGGGACTAAGCCAGCTGCCTCCTGACACAGGCAATGGCCACTTGTCCAGAGGCGAAGAGCAGGAAAAGGAAATCCCCCCACTCCTGCCGGCAGACAGGGAGCCATCCTGGACCCAGAGATCTGTAGCAGGGGTGGGGGCAAGGCAGGGGCACAAAAATGCCACCCCAGAGACCTAGGGGCACAGGGCCTGCCTGAGATTGGGATGAAGTAACGCAACCAAGAACACCCTCCACCCCCCACCCAGGCCAACAGTGGTGACTCACAGATACCAGCTTCTGCACTGGGGGCAGGGGGGGTCCTGCTCACAGGAAAGGCCAGTGCTGAGGGCTTACAGAGCAGCATGGAGAACAACTGCAAGCCGGCCACTGCAGGGCGCGGGCGATTCCAGGGGAGGCCGGAGCTGCTGGTGCATGAGGAAAACAAGCACAGTACAGGGAGACCCCCGGGGGGGTGGGGGGCAGCACCCAGGGCTGGGAAGAAGCGCGGCCAGCTCCAGCACAGGTAAGCTCAAGTGCCGCTCCGCGTCCACACCCTCCGTCCGCCCTTCACTCTGTGGGTTTGTGTGCCAGCACAGTGCTCCAGGTGAGGCCAGGTCTGCTCTGTTATCACTTCTCCCTCTTGGTCCTCTCTGGGCTTCTTGGTCCTCTACCTCTCTTCTCTTCCTGGGAGTCCAATTACACATACTGAGTTGAGATGGAAAAGGAAATAAAAGCTAGGTAGGAAGAGACCAAGGGAAGGACCAGGAGACTGTGTGTGGCTTTAATCTTGTGCAAAGTTCTGCAAGCCAGTTCTCTCCCAGACCCGTCACTCCCAAATCTCTGGGAAATCCACAAATGCTCACTCACAGTCTTCAAGTTACTGGAAACTCACTCACTTGTACATTGCCCTGTGCAATGTACAAATGCAGGCAGTTTTAGAAGAGATCAAGCAAAGGGAGATATGATATTTTTAAAAACCTATAATCTAGGGCATATTCCAGATGCTATCTTAGGATCCTGAAAATAGCCAGACCACCACAAACCGTCTCGTGATCACCGACAGATGCCATCCCTGATCCTTCCCATGTCCATCCCTGGTGAGGTTTCTTTTAAAAGAAGAGCCCAGGACCCCAGAAGTGCTTCTCACTCCTGAGGTGGGCCACACTCTCAGGGTGCACACCTTCACCTTCGTCTTATAATAAAGCTCTTCATCTTTGCTAAAATCTGACACACCTTTAAATTCTTTTATGTGACGTGCCAAGAGCCTGAAGTTCTCAGTGAAGCCTCCTCTGCCTCCGGAGAGACCTCCTCAGACCTCCATGGTGACAGGTAGTCAGACGATGCAGTGTTGGCCCCGGTCCTGGATGCCCTCTTCTGTTTGGCCTCCCTCCCGTTGTGTGTGTGTGTGAGTGAGTGTATGTGAGTGTGTGTGAGTGTGTGTGTGTGTGTGCGTGTGTGTTTTAGGGGGTGCGTTCACATTAGCCCATCTTCACGGTGCTGTTTCGTCCCTCTGTTACGCCAGGTGGCTGATGGACCTGTCAAAGGCTCCCCATCTCTGTTACCATGGTTGTCTTTCTTGGTCTTTTTCCTCATATTTTCACTTGATTCTCCCTTACCGACTCCAGCTCTGTGCTAAATGTCACACCTGCTCATGAGCTCTGTGAATCTTTTCCACTTGAACTTTTATTAACAGTACTATTTTGAATTGCCTGTCTGAAAGGCCCAACTTGGGAGGCCCTTCTTCCTCTGGCTTTCCTGGTGAGTCTCTTGACAGGCTTTCCCTTTCCACCCTGAGTGTCTGGTAATTTGGGGCTGGAAGCTGCACGTCACGTGTAGGCAGATACCTTCCCTCCTCCTACGTTGGCCCTGTCTTCCTCCCTACGGGGTTCAGGTAGGCCAGGCTCTTCTAGGAGTTTGCCCTTGGATTTCAGACTCTCCTTTGCCTTTTGACCTCAGCGGCCTGGTGGGTTCAATTGTGTGAGTGTGTGGCTGTCAGGAGAGAGCATCGCCTTCGCCCTTTCTACATCCTGAGCAGAGCCTGGAAACCTGCCACCTTTTTCTGAAAAGAATACAGAGTTGATTAAAAGGGTTCAGCAGGGTGCATTTCCGTGAGCGCTCCCTGGGTTATTTTGGTTTGTTTGGGTTTGGATGCATCAGACAGCACTTGGGGGTTCACATTCCATGATGCCTTCACTCACCTCAAACCCAAGTCCAGCGTTCCAAGTGGCATTTTACAAGGTGCACGAGGCTCTCCCTTGAACATCCGATCTACGTATGCTCCGCGGCACCCTGGGCTCCAGGGCCACACACCTGCCCGTGCAGAGCTCAGGTGTTAGAGCTCTCGGAGGCCAGGCCTGGGATTACTGTCTCACAACACACTTATCCTTGTGGCTTCCCATGAGTTACCCCATAAGATGCTAATTCTCTTGGCACTTTAATGGAAAATCAACATGGGTCTAGAGCAGTCAGGGGACTTTCTGAAAGAACCCAGGCCTCAGTTCACGGCTGGCCCTCGGCCCTTGCTCGTCAATCATTAGTGAGGGTTGTGTGTGCAGGGCCAGGCTTCTCCCTAGACTCAGCACTAACGTCCACTGAGGCCCAGCTCCAAGCTGCCAGTGGAAGGCTTTCTAGTGGACTGACAAGCCGTGGTGTGAGCCCTGCTGCTCTGACTTGCACTCATGGGAGCGAGCTGAAGATCTCCAGAGGAGCTGAGAGGAGGTCAGTCTGTTTACCAAGTACCTATCTATACTCCCTTCACTGTCGACTATTTGATTCTTAGAATAGCATTATGAGATGGAGACCATTATATTCGGTTACACACTTTGTTGTTTTTTAATGTCTGAGCCATACATACTCATGGGATTTTTAAAAAATCAAACTCTGGAAGTGTATAAATTATATATATATATATATATATATATATATATATATATATATATATATATATATAAGGCTCCCTTCCCCCATCCCCATTCTTATGTTCCATGTTAACAACAAGTAAGTTATACATCCTACAGGGATTCTCTCTCTCTCTCTCTCTCTCTCTCTCTCTCTCTCTCTCTCTTTCTTCTTCTTCTTCTTCTTCTTCTTCTTCTTCTGGGAATTGAACCCAGGAGCATTCTACATCTGAACTACATCCTCAGCCTTTTTTTTTTTTAATTCTGAAACAGGGTTGCCCAGGCTGGCCTTGAACTTGCCATCTTCCTGCCTCCAGAGTAGCTGGCTGCCACCGCGTCTGGCCCTGTGTAAGTTCCTTACATACTTAATGTCTGTACAGAAGCAGATATTTACATGGCTCCATTTAGAACATGTTAACCTGGCTAAATGGGCTGAGCCTATTTTCCCCTGATTCTTTCACCTAAGACCGCATGTCAGACATCTTCCTTTGCAGGCAGTCAGCACCCATGCAGCATGTTCTTCCAAGCAGCTGTCCAGTGTGCCCCTGCACGTCTGTCCTAACATCGCTTTAGCCAGTTCCCTAACCGACAGCCAACTCAGTTATTTCCAGATGTTGCAAATGCAGCAGTGCCGTGACAAATCAGCTCCGTGACTTGAGCGTGCGCCACTCATCCCTCTCTGCCGTGTTGCTCTCACTGTGCCTCTCGATGGTTGTGAGCAGGGAATGAGAAATAAGGCTGAGCACCCGACAGCGCCTGCTCTGACGTGCACCGTGAACGCTCTGCGTGGAGTGTCATCTGTGCCTTTGCATCCTATTACAAGAAATGATCCTTTTCTGTAAGTAAAATTCACACATAAAGGAGTATAGGTATTTTTGGTAAACAGTCAAACTGACTTCCTCACACTTCCTCTGGAGATCTTCGGCTCACTCACACGAGTACAAGTCTGAGCCACAGTGCACACCACCACAGTTTGTCATACACACTAGAAAGCAACAACAGTGCTGTGCTATTTCCCACCTGCCAAATGCCAGCGATTAAATGGCTGGAGAATGATGAGCATCTGTGAGCAACTGGGAAAAGGTATTCCCATACTATTGGTGCCTGGTTAAGGCGTTCCACGGCTGATCTGGTCAGACTGATCTTGACTTTTCTGTGCCTTATTATTTTTAAAGACCATTGTGTAAAGTTGGGTTTAGCCTTCAATGATCCAGCTTCTCAGGGGGTCACGGGTAGTGTCCCTCTTGGGAGAAGTTCCTCCCAGGTGCCATGACCTGTTCCTGGACCCAGATGGTTACCAGTAAGACATTCTCACATTGCTAAGGCTTCTTTGAGGTGTGGGCTCGAGGTTCTCATCATACACACAGCAGCATGAAGGGGTGGAGGATGCAGACCTTGCCTCCATCTAGAGCCTCCAAGGCCAAGGGTTGTGGGAGTGGTCACTGACTCCCCCTCCACAGCTGTGATTGGGTGAGTCTGAGCAAGTTGCCTGACCTTAGTCAATCCCTTTCTCCACTCTGTAGAATGAGGACCCTATCTATCTTCAGGAATGGGATTTGGCCATTGACTCTGGTAGGGCCAGGACTCTCTGTTATTTCCTCACAATCAGGCAGCTGAGGGGTTCACACTGGTCACCAGCAGGGTCAAGTTCCCTCATGATCTTCTCAGCCAGGGTCACTTTTGATCCATCAATGCTTATGTCCAAACCAGGTGAGCAATTTGAGTTCCACTCTTGTTGATCCGGTGGAGTCATTGGGACTATGCACCACCTGGCGCTGGGACAGGTAACCCACCTGCCATCGCCATGGTACCTAACCTATCTGTGTGGAACCCAGACAAGCAGTAGTAGTGCGGGTTCATGCCCAGCTTCCCTCTCCACCTTCCTGGATGGAATGATGCTTGTTGGCACTGACTTAAGGCCAGGAGTCAGAGGTGCAGCACATAACACAGGGTAAGGAAAGAGGGTGCCGGGAACTAGACAGAAAAGGTCTGCTAACCAAACGTCAGGAAGGTCCAGACAGGGGACAGCAACTGAATGTGCTAGTGAGCCTTGGATTCAAGCCGCGTCAGCCTTCACTTGGGCAGAGCAAGCCAGAGGCTGACGGTGCGAAGCTAATGGCACCTAAACTTCTGAGCTTGAAGGGGTCCTTGCCAGAGCCTGGGAGGGGTCCAGTGCCATGGCGACATTGGCCTGCCCTCCACGGCAGCAGGTCTTGACCCTCTCCCCCACCCGCCTTCCCAACTCTTCTTCCTCATGCCCGTGGCCTAAGAGGTGAGGGCAGCTGGGGTCTGGTGGAAGGAAGCCACCTCCGTGATGAGCTCAGCTGGGGCTTCATGGATGTATTGCCTGCTGGTGGCCACTTTTGAACAGTAACAGTATTTCTAACCATCTCGGGGAAGGAGCTGCTTCCAGAAATAATCCTGTCACCCATTCGGGGACTCAGCTAGTGCCCTGACCAGGTGAGATGCAGGCAGAAGAGTGAACATGAGACTGAAGTAGCTAGTCCATGGAGAATTCTTCTAACGTCTACATCTGTGAATTATAAGCTGAGCATCGAGAGGTCACGCATGAGAAGCTAGAGCGGCCCTCATCTCCTAGAAGGAATGTGCCCAAACAGCTGTATGTGGTCTTCCTCCATGTCCCTCTTTTTCTCTTTATTTAGTATTTAAGATTCGATTTCTCCCTTGTTTGTTTATTTATTTATACCAGTATGAACTCATGAAGGCCTTTTGTTTTATTCTTTATATTAAAATTCAATACTATCAGGCCTGGGGTGGTGGCTCAGTGGAAGAGCTCTTGCCTAGCACTTGTGAGGCACTGGGTTCGATTCTCAGCACCACATAAAATAAATAAATAAATAAAGGTATTGTGTCCACCTACGACTAAAGATATTTTTTTTAAAAATCCATCATATATTTTGTTGATGAAGTGGCAGCGGCTCCGGCTGTTTATCCCTCCACCATGAATTCCTTCCAGCTGATGCTCGTGTTTTGTTTTGTTTTGGGTACTGGGGATTGAACCTGGGGGTGCTTAACCACTGAGCCACACCCCTCAGCCTGCTTTATTTTTCATTTTTACTTAGAGACACTCAGGGCCTTGCTAAGTTGCTGGCTTTGAATTCGTGATCCTCCTGCCTCCGCCTCCCACGCCGTTGAGATTTCAGGATGCCTGTGTTCTTTCCACAGGCCTCCACGCCATCTTGAGCAGATCCTTACTCCAGGGTGTCACAGGTAGTTCTCAGCTCATCTTGCATTTTCCCTGCAACAGCATGGTGTCCCCTGCTTCCTCTATTTGGAGAATGGTGCTTAGAGACCATTATGTGGCCAGCAGGTGTTCTCAGTGTGACTGGAAGTTCATTGGTTCTAGGCTTTCTCGGTAGGCACACCTAAGAAATACATGTACGTGCACTAACTAGTGAGAATGCACACATCTCTACTTCCTATCATTGCTCCATCAAACTTCCTGAAATGATGAGTCTCTGCTGATACCTCTGATTCAATCCAATCCCGAGCATTCATTCTAGCCTTCTCCAGGTGAGCACGTGGGGGAGAGTCAAGTGCCATGGAAGTGACAGCAGAAGCAACGCTCCATCCCCCAGGCCCACCCTGTAGCCCAGGGGCTTGTGGCCGCCCTGAGGTATGCACCTCACTTGAGCTCTGCCTTAACCTAAAAAGCTGTAGGGGCTCAGGCTCCACTGGAAACAGAGAAGCCACTTTTGCCCTTTGTTTGCATCCTAGGGCCAAGGACACAGAGTAGAACTGAAATGATCTCACAAGAGCCAATTCTGCAAATATTATGACTGGCAAGGATTCAGACAAATTACGATACCAGTATCATGCTGAAATTTATGTCTAGATTGAAACTTTCTGTGGACATTGGAACTCTACCAACCCACAGATACTAATTGGATTTCAGGTGAAAGAGTCCAGGGTAAATTAAGTTAACACTTGAAGAAGGGCAGATGGAAACACAAGGTTTAGATCCTTGTGTGATGTCAACCACTTGCAAGCTGACACAAGACCTGTCAGTGACAACCCAAAATAGGGCTAAACTCCACAAGGCAGCCAACTCCTCCTTAGTCATAATACAGCATGTGGAAGATTCTCCTTGTTACACTGATTTCTATGAAAAGGGTTTTCCCTAAACACCCCAGTTCCTCGCTTTTCCTAAGAAAATTGGGGTCAATGACCTGATTGAAAGGCAGGGAAAGAGATCAAGAATAATAGGCCCCATGCCCCTTCTGCCAGCAAAGAGCAGATGTCCTGGTCTGGAGCACCTGGCCACAAGCATCCTGGGAGCTGTCGTCTTTGCTTGTGGTTCAGGAGGTAGGTCTAATTTTAGTCCTGGTGTCTCTACACACCTATGCCACCATCTGACCTAGGATTCCCTTTGGAATTGCACAAGACACTGTTTAATTGAGGCTATAATAAGACCTTGCAGATTTGGAATATTGATGGTTTCTCTTTTAACTTCTACAGACTGAATAAGCAGATTTAAGACAATCTGGGTAAGATTTGACTTTGGTGAGTCATTGCAGCTCTGGTAGTTTTATTTTATACTGGGAGGGCAGCAGGTCCTGACCTTGACCAAGCATAGGCTCTGCACACCTTAACAAATGCTCTTAGACTGCGACGATCTAAGCAGCCATGGGCAGGTGGAAGCAGTCACAAGGAAGCTGCACAGACCCTGGGCCTTAGCAAAGGCCTGTGCCACAGAGGCCAAGCAGGTGCAGGAAGCAAACAGGAGCTGTGTGGGTGGCCCTGGTGTGCCAACTGCTGTAGCTTGACCTTGAGCCACGCCACAGGGACACCTTGGGATACACACCAGTAGTTCAGGTGAGGCTATAGCTTCTAAACTGTGAGGCAACTGCAGAAGGACAGTTCTAGCTTTGGGGTGAGGGGACAAGCCTGGGGAGGTGGAAAGTAATGGGGTGGTCTCCTGTTCTACTTCACACAACATGGGCAAGGCCAAAGCTAGAGGACTACACTGAATACCCCCAGGGTCTCAAGTCAGCTCTTTTTTTTTTTGCATTTGTTCAATGCAAAAGCTCTGTTCTTGGCTTTAGACCTCAGAGATCCAAACTGACCTCAGTAGGTGGTAGATTTTTAGTAATAAACATATAAAAAGAAACAGGGTGTCTTTTATTTATTTTTAAGTGCTTCATTCGGGATTAAAGTAGAGAAGCAATTTGCTATCAACCAAAGCTATGAAGTCCTGATCATGTTATATGTTGTCTCTAGGAATCATATTTGCTCAGAAATCAAGGAGAAATCAGAGTGACATTTAATAAAGAAAGGAGGGAAAAAGAGCTATAAGCTTAAAGTCAGAACAGCAGCATTGGAAAAAGTAAAAATAAGTCAGACTAGGAGGATCCGCTGGAGGAAGATTTCACTGAGGGGTGGGAGGAAGGGTGGGATCTCCACCAACATCCAGAAAAGAATCAGAGGAGACAGTGGGCTCTAGGAGAAGCCCAGGAGAGGGGACTGAACGGAAGGGGGGTGCAGGCAGGCCAGCGCCTACAGGGGAAACAGGCAGGATATGTCCACAGCAGGACCTTCACGGGAGCAAATCAGAAGCAGGGGCTGTGTCCCAGGGACTCTGGCAGGTCTGCCTTCTCAGGAGTGACCCTGGGAGGACCTGCTTTCTCAGGGGATGGGGAACCACCTTGGGCAAGATCAACGGAAATCTGAAGGGATTACAGAAAATCTGCACAGATTCCAGAGAAAGCCCCAAGATGAGCAGGAACCACCTAAGCAGCACACTCAGGCAAATGTCAGGTGGCACGGAGGGCATGGCTGGGCGCCTCTGTGCCCGGGGAAACAAGCCTCGGGACAAGGACGCTGGGAGCAGGGACAGCAGCAAGCAGGCCTGCCCCAGTCATCCTGGGAGAACACTGCCTGATGCTTACCCACCAGGAGGGAGCCTCTAGGACCGAGCGCCTGTGAACAGGGACGGTGGAAACACACCCAGGACATTTCTATGTCTGTTCTCACCAGGGAAGCCTCACAAGAGATGATGGAGACACACGTTAGAAAAACCAAAGCATGAGGAATAGTAGGAGGAAAGGCTCGGACTAGGCCAAGGGGGCAAGCCCACATCCATTTTTTAGTAATTAAGAGAAAGAGGAAAAAAATTAAGAAAGATCACGTGCTTAATCGAGAAAGCAGCTGACTTAGGACAGCAGCAGGAAGCTCGCAGCAGCCAGACACACAGGCCAGAGGGCACGCCCTGCAGGGCACACTCGGGGCTTGGCTCAAGGGAAACCGCGAGAGCAGAGGAGCCTTGAGCAAACTGGGGAAGAGCTGTCTCCAGGGAGCCCCAGAACGGGGCTGCCCCCCTGCAGCAGGCTTTAGACCTCAGAGATCTAAGAAGGCACCAGGAGCAGGTGGGTGCTCCCCAGAGAGGCAGGAGGCAGGCTTCCCCCACGGGAGTTCGACTCTGAGATAAAGGGCTTGAGTCACTGCTGTAGACCAAAGGGCATCCTCGGATGTGAGAGAAGGACCCGCCATCTCTGCCTCTTACTCTGACACACCTGGGTGGCTGAGGCTGGCACTGGCCTGCTCTCTGACGGTACTGCTGTGACTGGATTCTGTTGTCCTGTCCTTTCCAGTCCTGGAGGCTTTGGAATGAGGCTCACATGAGGGACGCCTTCGCCTTCCAAGGCCTATGCCAGCTTCCGAGTCATGGCTACACGTCACAATCCCCTGGAGAGCTTTGGGAAAGTCCTGATGTCCAGGCTTCACCCTACAGATTCCAAACCGCCCAGTGTGGGACAAGACCTGAGTTTGGGAGACTGGAACACTCCCTAAAGGTGGTGGGTCTGTCCAGAAGGTCAGAGTGTGGCCCTATTTAAATTTAGGGTCTTTTCAGACATACCCAGTTGAGGATCAAGATGAGGGTAATTGGAATTTGGATGGGCCCTAAGTCCAAAGAAAGTGTCTTAGTGAAGGATACAGAAAGATGCAATGAAGGCCACTTGGAACTGAGAGGCAGAGAGTGGAGAGATGCATCTGTAAGCCAAGGGCACCAGCCGTCACCAGCAACCACCACCATCTGCAGAGAGGCCTGTATGGTTCTGCCCCAGAGCTGGCAGGAGCAACCCACCTGATGACAGCTTGGCTGGGAAATTCTAGCCAAGTGGCTATGAGAGGATAATGAGTTGTTTAAATCCACCCCATTTGTGGTCCTTAGTTACGGCAGCCCTGGAAACCAATACAGTCCCCACTGCCCTGTGGGGCTGAGGTGGGCAGCCCTGCCCTGTCCAACAGAGGAGAGCCCTGCTGCAGGAGGAGCCCCCATTCCACCAGCACCTCCCATCAGGAGCACCTAGGGGTGCTGGGGTGCACTCGGTGATAGGGCCCTCGCTTAGCCTGTGCGAGGCCCTGGGCTGATCCCCCGCCACACAAGCGCGTGCACACACATACACACACACACACACTCACAGTTTCTGGCTCAAATAGAGATGAACTAAAAGCCAGGGAGCCGGATTTTAGTCTTTGATTTCCTTGACTTTTAACTCACAAAGGCAAAAATGATTTAATTCCAACTTTGGTTCCCTTGGACTTTTACTTCTTTGAGGTTTAAGTGTCAAGGGTCCTTAATCTTCTGGTTTTATTTTGTCCCCAGGAACTTCATACTGAAGAGAGGGTTTATATTTAACTTTGAAGTGACTTCTCATTGTCCCTAATATCTGGAGTATGTTGAGGACGGCATTAGTCCCTGCACCCCACAGCAGGAGAACGGGCTCTCCGCCGGCTGCAGACCAGCCCTGTGCTCCGCTGCAGGAAACTAACCTTAGGAAAGCCTCAGATCGTCCATCGGTCCTTCCCCTTCTGCCTCCACTTAGCCCAGAACAAAGCAGGGGCAGGGCACAGTGCATCAGTGGGCGCACGTCCAGCTCCCCCTCTGAGTCCTGTGCTAGGTCTACACTGTGGGCAGGGAGCTAGCAGGCCATTCTTGAACCCAGGATGTCAGCAGTGAAGGTGATCCTGAGGTCTCTGTCCACTGCTTTTCTGACTTACTTTGCCATTGTTCTGAAGTCATTGATCCTGAAAGCCAACACTATGGACCCTTGCTGAAAGCTGGATTGGTGCCAGGCTCTGGGCCAGGGACAGCAAGGCACTATTGTACTGAACCTCCAATCCTGCAAGGTCACGAGGCTTTTCACAGATGAGCCGGCTGAGGCCCAGAGAGTCTATGCTCACCACGAGCAGAGAGAGCTGAGATCTGAACCCAAGCAGTCTGACAACCAAGCCCTAAAGACAGTGCAAGAAAAGCATATTTGGATAGCATCAAGGGCAATTTTTGGTGATATGTATCAAATGTTTCACATCTACCATATATATCATATACATGACATGTACCTTCAAGTCTCTTGATACATGCATATACATGTATATACCATGCGTGCTTCTGTCAATAGAAATTTCTCTTAGAAGAATTAATTTTGAGAAACAGAAAGCTGTATAAACAGAGACGTACAAGTCTGTTCAACACAGGTTCATTGTAATACAGTGAAAACGAAACCAGGATAAGTATCCTAAACTGTAGTCAGTTCACTGCACCGTAACAGAGTCAGACAGTAGTGAGGACTTTTTTGTAAGCCACACAAGTAAGAAAACAGAAGATGAAGCAACAGTTATAGGGTTGGGTGGTTGGAAAGCAGCAGTGACAGAGACCAGGCCTCAAGCAAGCAATGAGAAGGCTCAGATCCAGGTATACAACCCCCCAAGGGGAGCGCGTGGGTGGCAGGTACGGAGCTAGACCATGGAGTTCCTGGCAGGCTGCATTCAGCCTTCATCAGCTGCGAAAATGCCTCTTCCCGCCCCTGCAAAGCCACGAGTGGACCCACTGGCCAGGTGCAGCAGGATGTCCAGAGCAAGTGCCCCACAGACACGGAGTGTGCCTGTCCCCTGGGTGCTGGGCACCAACTGCAGCGCTCACCCCCAGGCAGGGCACTAGAGGCTTCTCTGGAAAGGACCCAGGATATCAGCCCAGACTTCCCACCACACAGCCCAGCTGCTGCAAGAGCTGAAGGGATCGGCCCTATTGGGAGGTTGGGATCAAGAGATGGGAAAGGGAAGAAGAGACCCTGGAGGGAAGGCTACCCCGGTCCTGGCCACCAGCACTGGCCAGTGTGAAGTTCTAAAGCTGAGCGTGAAGTCAGATGGAGGGATGTGACAGATGGAATGTTCCATGCTGGCTGGTGGAAATGACACCCTCTCCAGGAACACAGCTCAGAGTCACGCCGCCAGGGAGCAAAGATAAGAGCAAAGCTGTTGGTCTGTTGGCACAGGAAACAGGATGGGCGTTGGTGACAAAGGAGTAGAATTAAAGGGACCAGAAGTCAGAAGGACGCGGCAAGTGTGTGCTTTCACGGGGAGATCTCAGGAGCTCAGGAGAAGATTCACAAGCATCACGACTCCGTTGCACCCAAGGCCAGTGGATAGAAAGAATTTGAGATCTGTGGAGAAGAGATCTTGTAATTATCTTGCTAGTTCAGTTATGATTTGATTGTGATGCTCTCCATCCACCTTTCATCGTCAGCGTGGGTTTGGTGTGACCTTCGTTACAAAATCGCTCCACCATTGGAATCCCAGGAACGCATTTTCCAAGCACTGGAGGAGACACCGAATGGGCTAGCTAGGTACGGAGGATTCCAGAAATTTACCCCACTGTGGTGTTCAAACAGCAGAAGAAGTTAGGAGTTAAATTGTGTCCACAAAAAAACAGGTGACAGTCCTGCTCCCTACACTCCTGAATGTGGCTTTAAGTGGAAATGGGGTCTTCCCTGCTGTAAGGACGGTGTCAGACGAGGTTGTGCTGCTCTAGGATGGACCTTTAATCCAGTGTGACAGGTGTCCTGTGGGAGGAGGAAGAGACACAGGGACAGGCACAGGGCTCTCCTTGGAGCAAAGTGCCCTCAAAGCAAGGAGCACCACCGATTGCCAGCAAAGCTGAGCGAGACACCAGGAACAGATTCAGCCTCTGAGCCCCAAGATGGACCCAGCTCTGTCACACCTTGAGCTTCTGACCTCTGTCATCGGGTCATTGTTTCTGTGTTTCAGGCCACTCAGTCTGTGGACCTATAACGGCAGCCCAGGGAGACTAACGGGAAGAGATCAGAGTTGGACTCCACGTGAGCATGAGAACCTCGTTCCCTCTCCTCACCCCCACCTGCCTCCACCCACTCAAGAGCTGGTACCCACACTCCTCTAGGGAGATGGGCCCACAAAGCAAGTGCCCCCTTGAGAAAGAGCTGGAGCACCTAGGTTTAGAGAACTAGATAAAAATGGAGCCCCACGCAGGTGGCCCAGCAGGCACAGTGTGGTCAGGCAGCCCGGTCACAGGTTTCTCTTACCAGCACTTCAATACGAATGCACAAGGCCTGCAGCCCGACTTTCAAAATCAACATTGGCACCAAGGAAAATAATCCTTTGGGTTTCGTATGTGAGGGAAATTTCTCTGCTCACAACAATAGAAAAGAAAGAATGTGGGACTGGGTGATACCTGTTTCCCACAGCCATTCCGACTCTCCACTGTTCTGCCGTAAAGGACAATTAGGCCCATTGTGGCCATGTGGTCCCTGAATGGCCACAGGTCTGTGGCATTTGTAAAAGGAGACTCACTATGGAGCACAAACTGGGTCTTCTTTAGGTTTCCTATTAATTAGCTGGCTCTTATCTGAGCAGTGCTATTTCCGCCTGCTCCCAGGAGAAGACACTGTGGCTGGGGCTGGGTGCCTCTGGCTGACGCTGCCCAGCAGCTGGGCCAGGTAGGAGTCCTGCTGCTGTGCTCCCTGCTCGCTGGAAGCTGGCATGACAAAGCCTGTGCTCATCCCACCAGCACTGCAAAGAGAAAGAACGGACCTGAACTGGGTCTTAGTATCTGCCAACAGTTATTAATTTCTCTCTTTATTTAATTAACCATTGCCCTAGTATTTTGTTCTAAAATAATCTCAGAAGCTCTGGGGCAAGAACTAGGCTGTGTTAGAAGGGTTATAGGAAGAAGGAAAAGGAGATTAGGGAAGGCCGAACAGCCTCACTCCTGGAGTGGAAGGAGGTGCCGTCCACGTGGCTCTCCTGCCTGTGTTGCCTGGGGATTTCAGGGATGGTCCCAGCCCTGCACTTCTCAAGGGACTGGCTCACACGCAGCAAGTGCTGCCCTGGAGAGAGAGCTCAGACACTTGGTTTAGAGAAGTGGATAAACTCAGGACAGCAGGCGATCCGGAGCCCCAGGCTCTGCAGCACGGCTCCCTGATGTATCCTGGACTTAGCCTGAGTTGGTAGTAGGCCCTGCAGCCCCAGCCCCACTACCACGAGCAGGCCGTCTAGCAAGGACTAGAGGTTATTGGAGATGGTCAGCAGAACAGACAGAACACCCGCAGCTGGGGAGGATACCAAAGTGCTTTCTTGCCACTTCCACCTCAAAGCCCAGAAGTCTCCAGGAGAACCTTCTGGAGAGGCGTTGAAACATGTGCCTTCCTCCCACCTGAGTAGGGCCTGAGCCAAGGAGACTCAGGGCTGAGGTGGCAGGGCCTAGAGAGCTGGAGGCTGCTCCCCAGGGAGGGTTCTGCTGGTGGGGGGCTGGCTATGCAGTAGGACTAGGGGACAGGGCAGCTGTATGGCTGCATGGAACCCCCACAGTAGGTGAGGATTGGGAGGGGCCACGTGGAGGCGACAAACGTAGTCTATTAAGGGGAACCAAGAGGGGGCAGCTGTGAGGATATGGGGGCCTTGGTTTTGAGAGGCTTGGGGTGTCCCCTGGGGCAGGAACACTATAATAAGTCAGCAGAGCACAGTCCCTCCCAAGAGCTGATCCCTGGAGCCCGACAAAGGAGCCCACACTGGACGCTTGCCATGGCCTAGAGCTCCGAGAGCCACATGAGAACTACCAAGAACACCCAGCAGTAGAAGGACTTTGCTGCGTTCTGCTGGCTCCTTCTCCCCCAACCCCGACCCTGGAAGGCTCAGACAGAAGAGGACTGGAGGAGAGGGTGGGGAGGGCAGGCACACCCTCTCCCAAGGCGGGTTGAGCTGAGGCACAGGCTTGAGGTGGCAGTTGGATATTGCAGTGGCCTGGGTCCCTTCATCCTGGGAAGGAGTCAGTATTCTCTCCTTGAGGCTGTGATGCTGGATGACCAGAAGGCTGTGGCCGTGCCCAGAGGAGTCATCCAGGGAGGCAGGGAAGGGGGCGCCCCAGAGTGGGGCTGGGAATGAGAACAGCCAACTCCTGACTCCTCCCTTGGGGCTCACCCGTCCCACACACTGGTTACAAATGTAAGGGTCGGGTTGCCTCGGAGGCCCTTACCACCCCAGGGGGCTCTCCTCTCCCATTTCAGGGTCCCAGAAATCCCAAGCAAGTGGCCTTTATTATTACTATAATTACTATATTACTACTTGAAAATGCAGGTCACTCTGAAGCGCATCTTGGGCTTTCTCGTGAGAAGGGGTGCCCAGTGCTGTCCTGAAAGTGAGGGGGGCTCAGGACGGGTGAGAAGAACCTCAGAGCGGGATGGGAGGCCAAGAACGGCTGCACGAGCCGGAGCTGACCTCACCCCACCCATTTGCCTGGAGCTGGCCCCCATGAACCTTTGGAAAGTCTGTGCGGGTCTGTTTGGTTCTTAAAAATCACACATCACTCCTGTTTTCTATGTTCCCACCACCAGTGTTGGTTTAGGTTAGTTATTTAGGTCAGCACCAGAACGGGAGATAACAGGGAGGAATGGCCACCTCCTGTGCCATGGCTAAGGAGGGGACACTTCCTGGAGCAGCCCTAAGGTCTGGGATGCTGGGGCTTGGGAAGCGCCCTGAAAACTCTGCAGGTATAAAGCTTCCCTCTAACAATGGATCCAAGCAGTGTCCAGAAATAGACTCAAGTACCCCTGGGAAATGAGCATGTGATGGTGGGACCTTCCAAGTCCAGAGGGAAGGTGGCTCCGCGGGTGACATGAGAACAACGGTCAGGCATCTGAATGAGGCTGCTGTAAAAGGTTCTAGTGTTTAAACATAAAACTTACCCTACTAAAGCACTAGAAGAAAAATGAGCACAGATTTTAAAGTCTTGGACTGGAAAAGTCTCTAAAAATAATGCAGGAAACTAGAAACCAGGGAAACTTCATTAAGTAAACATTTAAAATGTTTGCTGTATGAAAAATAATCTAATAAACAAAGTTCCAAATAGTGAAAAACCAGGAAAGATCTACAACCTATTTGAGATAATTTCCCTAATAAAATAATAAACACAAAACCTTCATGGATCAAAAGATATAAATGGTTCACAAATATATTAAATGATGTTTAACCTCCCTCGCCATTAAGAAAATGCGAATTAAATATGATGGTACCACCATTAAATGATGAATGAGGTCACTTTTCAACTCTCATGGGCAAAATTTAAAATCGCACCCATAAATAGCCAGAGTGTGGAAAGACTGGTAGGCCATACATTGTTGGTAGAATAAGCTGGAGCAGCATTTGGGGGGAGATTTGTCAGCAGAACTCAAAATTTTTAATGTATGTGACCTTTGACCCAGCTTTCCGTCATTTACAAACATGTTTCCAAAGATACACAAAAGAGCCACTTGCAGCATCACTTGTTAAGCAAAGCAAGCACCAAGGAAAAACTCTGGAAAGCCTATTAAAGGGCTAATTTAAATAAATCATGCTACCGTCATGCAGTAAGATACTACACACCCACTAAAAATGCCTGATCTCATCTGTAAGATCCCCAAGGCATAAAAGTGAAAAATGTAAAGTGTAGCAGGATCCTAACTTGGTCTTATTTGTTTTTAATATTACAGAATATTCATATATATTCTTCATATATGCAAATCTGAGGATGTGAGAATCTGCTAATGATTTCTCCTAATGAGTAGAACTGGTGGGTGGGGAGATAGTTTTGGTTTTCTCTTTATTTATTTACTTATTAGCACAATACATAGACTTTATTCAGATTATATCAGTTTCAAATGCACTCATGTGTGTGTGAAATCTATATAATTTTATAACATGTAGGTTTTTGTATGTACTCTCATAATCAATATGCTTAACAGTCTTTTGAAGAGCAAACATTTGCAATTTTGAAAAAATACAATTTAGCAAACTTTTGGTTTCCTCTTTAGATCTTTTTGTGCTCTCTGGATTTTCTACTATGTGCATTTATTTGTTTACATAAAAAAGAAAATGGCTTCAAGATGAATAAAGATGCTGCATAAGTGGGAAGTAGTCATCCCTTCCTGCATAAGCTTAATTCCAAAAGGATAGTGTGCCCGCGAGTCACGGAGGTCAAGAGACCATGCAAGCTCTGCAGTTGAGAGGGAGCTCAGGCCAGCACGAGCAGACGCCCCCCGCAGCCTGAGGTCTCCATGTGAAAGTGGCCAGGCAGGTGTCACCTGGCCCCGGCTCCCACATAGGTCCTGAGTAAGGGTTCCACTCTGACTCAGAGAAGGATCTGGTTCCCAGGAATTTTGTCTTGAGCAAATCATGTGACACCTCAGGGAGGGAAAGGCCGCTGGAGTGAGTTGTGGAAAAGTGCCCTGGGTCTTGGCAGGGGCTTCCCAGAGGTTTTCCACTAAGCAGGAATGAGCTCAGGTGCCCCCATAATGGGAAGGTGCGAGGAGGCTGCTGCGCCTGCTTACACGACCCTGTGGCAGGTGGCTCTTCTCCCCTATTGGAAAATGGAGCTCCCGGGACTGTGGCACCAAGGCCTCCAGTGGGTTGGAAACTCAGAAGACAAACAGGCTGTGGAGAAAGGTGCAACCCGCAAGAGCCCTGCTGTGTTCTCTGAAGAGACAGCGAGGCTTCAGTGAGAAGGGGAAATGTTTAAAATTCCCCAACAGCCCACCACACCATGTTCGTTTAATAGAGTTCACCATCTTCTCTTCCTGCCTTCCTTTAGTGGGTTCAGATTTTTCACATTTCTAGTTAAAATATTCCCAAAAGGTAACATTTTTGCCTTTTTAGACCATATAACAAGAAATAGGTTTCCCACATCTCTACACAACGCCCCTGTTCCTAGTCGGATGACACCATCTTCCACCACGGTGGCAGACATTACTCCAGTGAGCATTACTGCTGGCCACAGTTTTTCCCCTGCTATTAAATTACTTCCTAAAAATTCTCAGAACTAGAATTACAAGGCCAACGGCATAAACAGTTTGACATGCCACATTGCTTTCTAAGCCACATGATGACGGGGACGGGTGTCTAGGAGCTGCTGGGAGGAATGGCTGGCGAGGAAGGAGCAGGAAGCCAGGGGACTGTGGTCGTCAGCGTGGGCTGCTCTCACAGTACCACAGACTGAGTGTTTTACAAAACAGAAACTTACGGCTCCCTCCTGAAGGTTGGAAGTCCCAGACCAGGTGCCAACGGTGGTCATGTTCTGGTAAGGACTCTTCCTGGCTTCCAGATGGATGCCCTCTTGATATGCCTCCACCTGGTCTCGCCAGTCCTATCCGATTAGGACCCTACTTAACCTTACTTACCTCCTTTAATGAATTTATTTAATCTTAATTAGATCCTATATCTAAATACAGGGACATTGAGAATTTGGGCTTTAACATTTGAATTTGGGGAGAGGCAAAATTCAGGCCAGGACAGTAACCCTGCTCCCAACGGAAGCAGGACGGCACCCGCCAGCCCCCTGTCTGTAGGAAAGGCAGTGTGGTGTGTCAAGAGGGAGCAAGAGCTCTGCACATTTAACAGAGTTCAGGGGAGGGACCAAACACAGGGTGGGAAAGCCTGGACTTCCAGCCTGGTTGGTTTGAAGTCAATGATCACTGGATGGGCGCCAGCTGAAGCACGTTGGAAAAGAGGCAGTTATGTTCAGGACCCAAATATGCCACTCAACAGTCATCTGTCAGACCCAATTTGTTTAGATCTTAGGTTGACCCGATACGACCACCAGGACCTTGTCGGCTTCCCTGGGATCCTGAGGTGGCATGATGAAGACAGATGTGTTTCTTGAAAGAATCTCTCAGAGCAGCGTGACTGGCCTCCTGACATCTCCAGCACCTTGGAGATGGGTGATGTAATCGCCGAGGCTGAGCTCCCAGGCACCAGCTGCCCAAAGCTGGTTGGCATTGCATCACCCATCCCCAGCTGCCCCCAGCCCAGTCCCCACCCCTCTCATCACCATGACCAACCAGTCCATATCCAGCCAGGGCAGCTTCAAGGAAGGGGGAAGGGTGACTGTACCCATGTCCCCGCCCACACCTCGTCCTCAGTAGCTGCAGAGTGTGTGTGGGGGGGTACCCTTTGGTCGTAGGGATCGCTGTGGAAAACCCACACAGAGGCTGCTCCAGCAAGCATGCGCCAGCTGGCCTACACGCCTGTACCTGTGGGAGGCGGGAACCCATTGATCTTGCTGCCCCCCGGCTACCCCAGTACTCCTTCCACCCAAAGAGAAAACTCCATGCCTAGACTGAACACCCCGGAGTCCTGTCGATTCTGCTCATCTTCTGTGGCACATAAAGAACACCAGATCACTGCTCCAGGGATCACACAGGAAAAGCTGAATGGAACTTCGCCAACAGTCACACTGGTTCTTGCTACAGGCCTGACCCCCACTGCTGGCCTCTCCTCCTCTCCCCTTTTCTTCACAGTGAGCAAGAAACCCATCTTCTTATCGTTCAAGGCTTTTCAATTCTATTCTTCTGCAAACAAACAGACAATAAAAATAGAGACCCTTTCATCTGCCAAAACTTGACCAACCTGTGGTTCTGGAGCATGTCTCTGGAGCTTCAACTCATCACACCTACGAAGGTCACGGTCAAAGGAAGTTCAAGTGCCACAGAGTAAAGTATCCATGAACCTGGGAAATGGGAAAAGGGAAATCTGGCCTAGACCCTTGGGCTGCAGATACCCAGGCCAGTGTAATGTTTGAGTAACCTCAGTCCACTGGGAAGCACCCTTGAAGTTAGTTAATTAGTGATGAGAAGGTATGGACTTAGTCTTGGTCCACAGCTCTGAGAAGGAAGTGTTTCCATTTCTTTTACCATGTACCCTGAATCTCCAGTGTACTATCTCATGCAAACCATGTACTCTGGGCACGTCTGTTGACTGGTTGACTGCCCCATTACTAGGCTGGCCCCAACCTAGCCTATGAATGTGAATGTTTTGAACAACAATATGAGATTGCAGAGGGAGCATGTAACCTACATTCTCTTAGATTACTTTGAATTTGGGGAAAATGCAAAAGGACTTTGTTTAGTTAGTTTTTTCTTTGCTGTGACCAAAATACCCAAAAAGAATAATTAGAGGAGGAAAAGTTTATTTTGGGCTCACAGTTTCAGAGGTCTCAGTCCTTAAACAGTCAACTCCATTGCTCTGGGCCCAAGGTGAGGCTGGACATCATGGTGGAAGGAAGTGGCAGAGGGAAGTGCCCCCATCATGGCAGGAAGGAAGCGGAGGCTGGGGGAAGGGGTTTCAGGGAAGACGAAACCTTTGGGGGCAGCACCCAGTGGCCCACCTTCTCCAGCCACCAGGAGAAGTTACCACCAGGTTACAGTTACCACCCAGTCAGTCCATTCAAAGTAGAAGGGACTGATTAGGTAACAGCTTTCATAATATAGTCTTTTTCCTCTGAAAATTCCAGCTTTCGGGGGACACCTCATATCCAAACCATAACATACATTAAAACATTGTAATTGCATACATGTAAATTAGAGTTACTAATGTCACTAATAAGATTGTGGATGGGATCAATTCCTGGAAACATAAAAACAGTGTTGGATAAGGTAGAAATTTCAGTGGCTCCATTTTACAGATGAGGAAATCATGATCTGAAAAAGAAATTGAATTCACCCCAAGTCACACAGCTAATTGTGGCAGAGCCAGAATTGGAAACAGGTGGGCTGGTGCATGCCCTGTTCTGTCTGTGGTTAGATTTAGTAGCTATGTCCCAGTCCTTTTTACTTTGTTTTGAGAAATGGTCTCACTGAGTTGCCCCAGCTGGTCACAAACTTGCAATTCTCCCACCTCAGCTTCCTAAGTCACTGGGATTAAAGATGTGTGCCACTGATTCAGTAGTTCTCCAAAGAGGACACTGGTCCTACCTCCTCCATTGACCTTTGGGTGACTTGAGGCTAGCTGTAAGCCCGTCCGCATCCACAAGTAAGAGCCATCTGGAGGAGCTGTGTACATTTTGGCTATGCTGAGCACCACAAGCAAGATCTGTTGGCTGGACATCATGTCAGGAAAGAGAAGTTGGGTGGAGAGTGCTGTGGTTCAGGCTGCTGGCAGGTGGAAGGCAGTGACCTGGCCAGGGCCAGCATCCCTGCCAGATGTCAAGGAACACAAGGTAGAGAACTGGCTAGAACCCCTACCTTACCCCAGTGCAGATATTTGATCTTACAAATCTGAGAGTGACTTTCTGCCTGCAGTAACCAGCAGACACACCTTGGGAAAATGGCACAGTCATGACCTTAGTCATGACCTTCCCACCATCTGTGCCCATAGATCAAAATGTGGTATTTAACACACTCATCTTCCATGTTACCAAAAATGTCTCTGGATCAGCTGATGAAGTGTTCCCCTGTATTTGCAAGATTAGGAGAGACATGGTCAGGGCAAAGGCACATGTCCTCACACTGGCAAAGCTGGTTTATATTCTGGGTGTGTTACCTCCGGTTGTGGCCATAAGTAAGTCACTACATCCTAGAGAAATGTCTTTTTTTTTTTTTTTGTACTAGGGATTGAAGCCATGGGTTTTTGTTTTTGTTTTTTTAAATATTTATTTTTTAGTTTTCGGCAGATACAACATCTTTGTTTTGTATGTGGTGCTGAGGATCGAACCCTGGCCTCACGCATGCCAGGCGAGCGCACTACCGCTTGAGCCACATCCCCAGCCCGCCATGGGTGTTTTGACTACTGAGTTACATCTTCAGTGCCTTTTTTTTTTATGAGACAGGTTCTCACTAAATTGCTGAGGCTGGCCTAGAACTTGTTATCCTCCTGCCTCAGCCTCCCCATTGCTGAGATTACAGGCATGCACCACTGTGGCCAGCTCCAGAGAAATGTCTCTTGAGGTAAAGAAACAGGGACTGTGTTCATTTCTAAGAAACTTCCAGGAATGGACTTGGTGGGCTGGGACGTATGTGGGCTTCCTCAAACAGGGCTATGATTTAAAGCATTTTAAAGTGTTCTCTTTGTTTTGTTTTGTTTTTTTGAGTGTGTGTTACTGGGAATCCAAAATAGGCAATCTCATGCATGCTAGGCAAGCTGTCTACCAGAGTAAAATTGAATAGCAAGAAATAGGACCCTAAGAAGCCATGCATGTTCCTCCTGGGCCATGCTTCCTGATGGGGGCTTGCATATGAACAGGTGAGCTGCAGCCCGACTAAGCCAGCGCCACGGACTGGCAACCACCGCCTCACCTGGAATCAAAGAAGCATGGGGTCTGGGGCCTTCCTGCAGATCTGTGGAGTTGGAACCTGCACTGTTCCCAGCCTCTAGGTGGTTTTTGTGTGTACTGATGCCTGGAAGCATGGCCTACAGTCCTCTGGCCCAGCTGATGCTTTTCAAGTGAGGACAACTGAGGCCCAGGAGAGAAAGTCCTTTACTCTGAGTGGAAGTTACTGCTGGGCGGCGGTAGCCCCTCGCCCTCACCTGCTTCCGGTGCTGCCTTCTCCACAGTTAAGAGACTCTTCTTCCTGTAGATCCAGAGCTGGGTGGAGGCCAGCCGGGCAGATTCTAGATCAGGGGTCTGCAAGGGTCACAAACACTGTTAGCTGGACTTGCAGCATTGCTGGACAGGGCCCAGAGGGATGGTGCTTGGCCTGACCAGGTGGCTGCAGAGCACAGGGATCCCCAGGTGGAGGTAGGAGGGGAGTCAAATAGAACGGGATGGAGGAATTAAAAGAGAAAACAAGGAGGGGGATTCTGTGTTCCTCACCAGTACCCCTCTGCCTGTGCCTTCCCTGGGCTCTAGCCCCTTAAGTTACCGGAACAGCAAAAATGACCCAAAAGGATAATGCCCACTGATGAGGAGGAGGAACTGTCATGGAGCTAGAAAACATCCAAACACAGTTGGCCCTCTGTATCCATGAGTCCTACATCTGGGATACAACCAATCGCAGACCAAACATATTTGGAGAAAAAAAATTTCAGAAAGTAAAACTTGAATTTGCTGCACCCCGAGAATGACGCTACAGGAATGCAGGATGTGTAGGCTCGCTCCTGTGGCCTCTGTCCAGCGCTCCTCGCTTGAGCACCATCTGCCTCAGGTCTGTGCGTGGGCTGTGTGGTAACCTATGATGGCCGTGTCTGGACTCATCACGTGGACTCGTCTCATCATTGTTCCCAATACAATACAGCAGAACAATATTTACATAGCATTTACTTTGAGTATGGTAAGTAATCTAGAGATGATTTATGGGATACAGGGGAACACCCATAGCTCAGACCCAAATATGTTGCCATTTTATATGAGGAATTGGAGCACCAGTGGGTGATTCTGGTATCCTTGGGGCCTACAACCAATCGGTCTTGAGTACTGTGTAGACAAAAAGTCAGCCAGCGTGCTTGCTGTACGATGAGTTTGGATGTGTCCCAGAGGGACACACGCTGGCAGGTGCCTGCCCTGCATACTCACGATCTGCATGGGAGGGATTCTATTGGTTGAGCTGGGTAGGTCACCCAACATTGCCTTTGGAAGAGACCTGGTTAGGGCAGTAAAGTGCTCTTACTTACACAGGGACTGCCCACCATCCATGCCCATAGATCAAAACGTGGTATTTAACACACTCATCTTCCGTGTAACCAAAAATGTCTCTGGATCAGCTGATGGAGTGTTCCCCTGTATTTGCAAGATTAGGAGAGACATGGTCAGGGCAAAGGCACATGTCCTCGCACTGGCAAAGCTGGTTTATATTCTGGGTGTGTTACCTCTGGTTGTGGCCATAAGTAAGTCACTACCTCCTGGCCCAGGGGGGTGGGTCATCTGTGGACTGTAGTCTCAGAATGCTGAATGAGATAAGGAGGAAAAAAGGGCCAGGTATAGTTTTTAGTGGCAGTTCAGTACCATTCACTCTGAATCTGTAACTTGGAACCTATATTTGGAATCTATATTTTAAAGTGAAAATTGAAAACGTACGAGCAACCTTTTTTGGTTGTTGTCAGTTTGCATATACTCTACTCAGAGGGCATATGCAAACATTGAAAAGAACAGTTACCAAAACATATTAAACTCTAAAATTTAGCAAGCCCCAAAGATACTGTAGCAGATATTACATAAGACAAACAATGGCTGAGTTGGGAAGATGTTTACAAAAATATATGACAAATGCCATAAGAAAAAATAACATTGATAAACATTACACAAACCCCCTTTTAGCTGCCTCAATAGATCCATTCTAAATCAGCTTCTTGCTTTTCACACAATCTGAGAAGACGATTATACAATTTCAAAAGTGTCTGTAAACTACTCATTTGCATCTGATTTCTCAATGTCTAATTTGTTCATCAGCCAAGCTATGTGTATAAAACCAGCTTTTTAATCAGCTCACAGAATGTGTATAAGCAAATTAATCTTCCATTTTACGAGAAAAGAATTCATACACTGAGGATTATCATGTAGTTTGCACTTGATGCACAGAGTAAGGATCTGTGTGATTGTGTTAGCATGGGTCTCTGTAAACAGCCACTTTAAATACTGCTGAAAATCCAAAGTGGTTGTGCAAATTACAGACGGGTTTGAACACCCCCAGGAGTTGGTACCAACATGGACCACTGTTTTCATGACATGGGGTGAGGAGGTTGTAGGAAGAATAAGGCATCTTTGCCCAATGCCCTCATTTGGAAAACAAAAACAACAGCTGTTGGCTCTGTGGAACACTGCAGGGAGACAGCTCTTGCGTGGCCTGTGTTCCTATCAACCTGGGGCAGCATGTCCACTCTGCAGTAGAGTTTCTTCAGTAGAGTTTTTCCTCCTCCAATCTCTGTTGTCCAACCCCACAAGACTTTTGGGGTGGTAACTGATCTCCACCTTAGACCTGGTCCAGCGTTCAGCAGCTTCCCCAGCTCGGATCAGCTTCTGGGTCGGTTTCTCAGCCACAGTGGGAGGCTCAGTGAGTCATTTCACCTGCAGGGCCTCAGTATTCTCATCAGTGTGTGGAAAGGACACTGTGGTCCCTTTCATAGCGTGGACACTCTTTAGGTGACAGTGCATCCTTCTACCTCTCTCAGGCACAAATCTTAACAGCTGTTACCCTGGCCTGTACCTGGTCTGAACCTGGTCAAGCTGAGCTTCACTGTGATGTAACATTATTGACTTACCCATTAGTGCCTCTTCTAGATGCATACCCCAGAGCATTGCAAGCAGGACCTTGAAGGGTTCATAAACAGCGTACCCACAATAGCCAAAAGGTGGAGGCAACCCAAGGTCCTTTGACAGACGACTGAATAAACAAGACGTGGCATCTACAAATGATGGCATGTCACTCAGCTTTCACTCAGAAAGGAAATTCTGACATATGCTACAGCAGGGAGGAACCTGGAGCCAAGTCAGCCAGTCACAGAAAGGCCTATAGCACCACACGCTTCCACACACACTCACACAGAATGGTGGGTGCCAGAGGCTGCCGGAGCAGGGCACGGGCGTGTCAAGTAGCGTGGACAGAGTTGCAGTTCTGCAAGGCTGGAGGCACAGCAGTGGGAATGAGCTCAATGATGCAAAACTGTGCACTTAAAACTGGTTAACACAGCGCACTTGACATTGTGTGCATTTAATCCCAATTAGAAGGCCCTAACCCCTGTCTGGGCCTGCACCCTCCCCTCAGCCCTGGCCACCCTGGCACGGCCATAAAGCAGGTGGTCTATGAACTCAATGGGAAAAGAACAGCCCTGGTTTCACCCCAAGACTGAAATGCAGCCACTCCTTCCAGCAAGAGTGCAGTCACACACACAGACAGCACTCTGCAACTGTCACCAGAGAAATGGGTTTTCCCCATCGCATTCAAATACCAAAAAACTCTTCTGTAATTTAAAGTTATGGGAATTATTAGACCAGTTGCTACATCTTGTTAATTAACAAGTTAATAAAGAAACACACACATTCCTGTATTGTAAACTGTTAAGTATTTTGACAACAGCATTTTATTTTTAGCTGCAGATGGACATATTTATTTATTTTTATGTGGTGCTGAGGATCAAATCCAGTACCTTACCCATACTAAGCAAGCACTCTACCACTGAGCTACAACTGTCGCTTTTGATAACTGCATTTTAACATAACTGTTAAATATTTTATGAAATGAATTTTGAAATGTTAAATTGTCTGCTTTGAATGAAAATGAGGTTTGGACACAGTGGTGCACACCTGTAATCCCAGCAACTCAGGAGGCTAAGACAGGAGGATGGCAAGTTGGAGGCCAGCCTGGGCAACTTAGTGAGACCCTGTCTCAAAATAAATAATAAAAAGAGCTGGGTTCAATCCCCAGCACACTGAGCACACACACAGGCTCACACGCACACATACACACTCACATGGGAAAGCCCACAGAGCCTGGGTGTTCCACAGACAGGCTGGCTGTTCATCAGCTTATCACTAAATATCTGTTGTTGTGTCTATATTAAATAAATAAATAAAACCCCAGAGGGTGGCTCATGTCTATTTCCACATGATTCTCAGCATGATGGGAGGGCAGAATCAAAGCTTCCCAAAGACGTCCATGTCTTAATGCTCAGAACCTGGGAAAATCCACCACAAGGGACAGAGGGGACCTGCACCTGTACTTGGAGCCTGAAGGTTATATAATATAATACTTTAAATAAATTTGTACATGAAACATGTTTTCTTGGTGTGAAATCTTCCACTCGTGGCATCATGTCAGAGCTCCAAAAGTTTTGGACTTTGGAGAATTTTGGGTTTCAGGTTCCATAAGTTAGGGGTGCTCCAATGTGTGTGATCCACGAAGCTGATTTTAAGGATGTCCAATCATTGTAGAAATCATTTAAACAGCGACCTCAGGCTAAAGAGTATTGCTGCTGGCTTTGCTCATGTCACATATCAGGGAGATATTCCTCATAACTCTACAAATAAGCACTACCCTAAAAGTACCAAAACAAAAGGAACCAAGATGCAGAAACTTTAAACATCCATTGTGTCCACCTGTGCGCTGTCTCCCATCACTTAGGGGCAGGCCACGAGGTCCTCCAGTGGGATTCTGAACAAGTTAGTGGTAGGCGACCCATCAGGTTACATAAAACTCCTGAGTTCTGCGTGGTTACCTGGTACAGAGGGCTGTGGGTGGGTCAAGGCCCAGAGTTTCATCTCAATATCCTCCTGGTTATGTATAGACGTGGCTTCAAATGCAACCCCAGTTATGAGCAACAAACCAAATTCAGTAGTAAACAGTAGACACACTGGACAGCGGTGGTACTTTATTAATGTGTCATAGGCAGAATAACGTCCTCACCACCACAGAGGTTCTCGTTATCATCCTGGAATCTGCAGGTGTGTTACCCTACATGGCAAAGGAGAACTGAGGTTGTAGATGGCGCTGACCACCAATCAGATGACCTCTAAATGGGGGAATTATCCAGATTATTATTATTATTATTAATTAATATTATTATTATTATTATGTAGAGCATGAGCTCTACATGCTCCCAAGGGTCCTAAAAAGTGGGAGAGGAAGGTCAAGGAGGGGATCAGAGCAATGTAACGTTAGGGGAAGATCAACTTCTGTTTGCCAGCTTTGAAAGAAGCAGAGGAGAGGTTACAATCCCAGGCAGGCAGGTGGCCTCTGGAAGCCAGAGAGTTAAGGAAATGGATCTAATTGGAGCCTAGAGAAGGGATGCAGCACTGTCCACACCCAGAGCCTGTGTCCACTTCTGACCCCCAGAACTTGGGATAATACATGTGGATGGCAAAGAAAGTAACAATGCCATTTCAGAAAATGAAACATGTCCATCAGATACAGGCTGCCAGGAGAGGCCAAGCAGAGCCAGTGAGGGAGTGAACAGCCTTGACAGACCAAGGCCCTTCTGCGCAGGGCAAACACGTGGCCTTCCCCATGTGCGGTGGAGAAAGACGGTACACATTTGTGAGCCCTCTCATGCACACACCACAATCCTCATGTGATTCACAGGATCCCAGGCACCTGGGAAGTGTGGCATTTTTGTGTGCAAAGCTAACCAATACAGATGGCCTTTGGTACCAAAACATGGTCAAATGCCTGAACTTCAAAACTGCAGTCATTTCTTCAGATGGACAGAGTGCAAGAGAGGGAAATTTGGTCAGACATGGTGGTGCGTGACTATAATCCCAGCAACTTGGGAGGCCAAGGTAAGAGGATCACAGACTAAAGGCCAAACTGGGCGACTCAGTGAGACTCTTTCTCAAAATAAAGAATAAAAAAAGGACTGGGGTTGTACCTCCCTCCATTCAATCCCCAGAACTGAAAAGAAGGAGGAGGAGAGAGGGAAAAGGGGAATTTCCCTGGGCACTTTCTGAATTCCCCTCCCTCCTTTCTCCTCCCTCTGTCCTCCTGCTACCATATGATCCCTCCCCACCTTTGCCAGCAGCCCACGGCCTCTCTCAGACACATGCCAACCTTCCCTTGGCAGGTCTTCTCCAAGGGGCAAATGAATTTGCCTGGGGCTCTTAACCAAGTATGGAAAGGAGTCCCATGAGACTGGTTCAAGCTCAGGCAAACAGAAAAATCAGAGAAGTCCAGGACACACAGTTCCATTCATTTCTAAAGTGCTTCTTAGAGATCATCTAGGTGGAAGAGCCACCCTGCTGTGGGAAGGGCAGCTCTGCGGGGCGTGAGGTGGGGAGCATTTTGATGTTTGAAGTCATGGTTAAAAAGTCTTTCCGGTGGAGGATGTAACTTACACTGCAGAGCTTTAGGATAACATGTGGCTGTGCCTGGTCGCTGGCAGAATTGTCCTTAACTCACACTTTTAAGTAGACGTCACCAGAATTATTTGTCCAATGCAAGTTTTTGTGTAAGCCCCGAGTTCTTGGGAATGAGAGTCTTCCTGGCTATACAATCTTTGAAGGCGGGCATCATCTTTTAACTTTTGTCCTGGATTATAGCACCCTACCTAGGATACAGTAGTGATCAATAAAGATTTGTTGAGTGAATAAATGACAGAATGACAGTGAATGGGACGGTCACTCAACCTTTGATACTTTTATTTTTCTGGTACTGGGAATTGAACACTGGGCTCACCCTTCATGTGCTCTTTCCACTGAAGTGCACCCCAGCCCTGACCTTTGACACTTCTGATGATGGGAGACAGGCAGCCCCCAGAACCTCACAGTGGGGTTTTTACTCATGGCTGCCGGCTACGGTTTGGATCTGGAACATCCTCCAAAAGCTCACATGGTTCTCTGTGCAAGAGAGTTCAAAGATGGGCTTTGGGAAGTGGTGGGATCATGAGGGCTCTGACCTCTGAACCCCTGGTGGGTTCAGAGCAGCTGATGGCATTATTGAGAACGGGGCCTAGTTGGAGGAAGTGGGGCACCAGGGACGTGCCCTGGAAGAGGTTTTCTTGTCCCTGGATCCTTTCACTCTCTCACTCTACTTCCCAACCACCCTGTGTTGAGCTGCTTCCTCCACCACACACTCTCTCCACGATGCTGTGTCTTGCCATAGACCCCAAAGCCATGGAGCCAGCAGGCCATGAGCTGAAAACGTGAGCCCAAATAAGTCTTTCCTTCTCTAAATTGATTATCCCGGATATTTTGTCTCAGGAATGAAAAGCTGACTGACGCAAGTGCCTAGATGGACCATCCCATGAGGAATGGCCACAGTTCCTGACTGGACGTATAGAGGATGAGTCTTTAGTCATGTCCTGGGGGATAACTCTGGGTACTGTGTGGTTAGGAAAGCTCTCACTGTAACTCAGCTAACCTGGGCGGAGCACGGGGCGTGTGAGATGAGAGGGAGCCCCTGCAGCAAGAGGGGGGTGTGTTCCCTCCACAGTGCACAGGTGTACCAAGCACTGCAGGACACGTGGCCTGGTGCTCATGGCCGTGGCCGCTTCATGGGGAAATTCTTATTTGACAAACCCTTGTTGGGCACCTACCATGTGCCAAGCACTGTTATAGGGCTGAGGGTAGAACACAGAGCAAAGCAGAGTCCTGGCCCTCCTGGAGCTTCCGTTCTAGTAGGGAGCACAGAGTAAACTCAAGACAAATGAGTAAAGTCTACGCTGCGTCAGCAGGGATGAGTGCTGGGAAAAAACCAAACTAGTGCATTCGTTTCCTGTTGCTGCTACAGCAAATCGGCACAGCTTATGTGGTTTAAACCATGCAAGCACGTTTTCTAACTGTCCTGAAGGGCAGAAGTCCCCAAAGGGTCCACAGGGCTGTGCTCTTTCTGGAACCTCTGGGAAAGAATTTGTCCTCTTACTTTTCCTGCTAGAGGGCACCTTCCCTTCTTCCTCCATCCTCGAGGCCTGCAGAGCAGCCTCCTCCAGTCTCTCTCCACCCCGTCCCTTGCGTCTGTCTTCACGTCTCCTTCCCTGACGCTGGCCTCTTACAAGGACCCTTGTGGAGATGTCAGGTCCACCTGGGTGATCCTGGATAATCTCTCCCACTCAAGAGCCTTAACTTAAGCACAGCTGCGGAGCCCCTATTTCATTGCAGGTAACACATTTGTGGTTTTCAAGGATTAAGATATGGGACCATTAGGGACCATGATTCCTTCCACCACAGCAAGGAGGCTGTCTTAGAAAAGGTGTCAGAGAGGGTCTTGCGAAGAGTGTGGGGTAGGCACAAGAAGGAAGTGACGGGGCTGGCGAAGCTGCTGGGAGAGCACTCCTGACAGGGATTGGCGATGTTGAACCTGAGATGGCAGGGTGCCTGGTGTGCAAGAGGGTCAGTGTGGCTGTAGAGGAGAGGACAGGGAGCCATCAGAGATGCTCTGGCCATGCAGGCACTGTCATGGGCTGAATTGCACCCCCTGAAATTCATTTGCAGAAGTCCTGACCTCTGAGAACTCAGAATGTGACTGTATTTGGAGACAGGGTCTTTAAAGAGGGGATTAAATTAAAATGAGGTCAATATGACCAGTGTCCCTGTAAGGAGAGGATACTAGGACACAGACATGCACAGAGGGAAACCTCCATGAGGCTGCAGTGAGAAGATGCCATCTACAGCCAAGGAGAGAGTCCTCAGGAGAAGCCAACCCTGCCAACACCTTGATCGTGGGGTTCCAGCCTCCAGAACTGTGAGAGAATGCATTTCTGTTAAGTGGAACAGTCTGTAGCACTGTGTTGCAGTGGTCTGAGCAGACCACACAGGTACCAGGGTGCTGTGGGCCACCATCCTTCATTGGTGTCTTGTACTTTTGCACATCTGTGAGCAAAGCCAGTGGCCACCTTTCTCTGGACTGTCCCCCCAAGGATGCTGCAAAGCAGACAGCTTTGGGAGACAGAGTGTTCCCTATCATGTCAAGGGCAGATGGGCCTCTTGAAGATAGTCTCTCCCTCAGGAGTGAAGGGCAAACATGCTGAGTACTCTTATGGAAGATGTGTCCACTCTAAGCCCAGGGTTCCTCTTCCATCGGGCAATTGACTACGAGTACAGGCTCCACAGGGTCCCTTAATCACCCTGTAAGACCCAGAACTCAGTAATCTGGCACACAAAAATGCTAATACTATGACTGTTGCTACTGTTATAAATAATAAAGTCCTTTGGTTCCAACCTGAGAGTCTTTTGCCTTCTGTCAGCATCTTTGAAATTGTGGCAGGCCACCTTGTTAGCTTACAAGGCAGGGGAAAGCTGAGACCCTGCCCAGATCTTGATACGTGCCCAAGCCTAGAGGGCTTTGGAGGCCTGATGGAAAGAGGGTCATTGGAGGGTTTTGAGCAGAGGCATGATGGGCCCTCACTTGGGTTTTGTGAGGTTCACCAACGCTATCTTCTTTCTTGAGAACAGATGGGGAGAGGTAAGAATCAGGGAAAACAATTGCTAGATCAATTACCTAGCAATAACCTAGGGGTTGGATAGACCATGGCCTTAGCAGGGTGTTGGAAGGTGGAACTGACACTTTGGGATATGTGAGAACAAGAGGCAAAAAAGGTGGCTGCAGATCCTTCACCTGGCAATGCAGGCCTGAAGTGCCCCTGACTCAGATGAAGGTTTTCCAAAGGAGCAGGGGAGGGGAGGCAGGAGTTCACCTTGAGATGAGCTGGATTAGATCTGCCAGTTGGGCATCCAAGAGAAGATGAGGAGGTAGGTAGATATGGATTTATTTGGGGGCAAGGTCTTGGGCTGAGGTAAAAATCTGAGGTTCATTAGTGTGACATTAGAGCCATAAGATAGGGGAGATCACGTAAATAGAAAGGAGTCCCAGTGCCCTCCATATTTAGAGGTCAGAGAAGTAAAAATAGACCACAAAAAGGACTGAGAAGCCAGAAATGCAGTAGGAAGCCTGGTGAGAGACTACTCCAGCCACCTGGAGGTGGGGAGCCATGGATCATGGCTAATAGTAAAACAAAGCCACTGGCCTCCTCGGTTAAATCAGAGGCATATCACAGAGGGATCCATGGGCTCTGCTGAAGGGCGGGGGCAAGGAAGGCATGGGTGCAGTCCCAGAGTGCTAAAAAGAGTCAGCACATCTGTCTGGGACATCATGGAACCCAGGGAGATTAACCTGAGTCTGGATATGAGTGTGCTCAGCCCACTGTCAGCAGGCACAGGAGGCTTTACACAGGGTGGGGCCCCGACAAGGGGTTTCAGAAAGACCACGGATGGCTGGGGCAGAACTCAGCCGGGGTGCCCAGCCTAGGGGCCTGCGGTCCTAGTACTTCCGCAAGACTGCAACTCCCATTCGCTTTAAGCCTGCGGGACTATCCCTCTGCACGTTGGGGCTGCTACTGCAATGCGGTCCAGCTCGGCAGGTCCCGGGGCTGCGCTTACTTGGGATTGAGGTGGGGTAAACCAGTAAGGACTGGGGAGCCCCGCCGAGCAGGCGGCACGCAGGAGGCTGCCGATGGAGACACAGAGCACAATTAAAATGCTTTTTTAGTGGAAGAGGATGCCTAGGAAACCTCCGTGGTATTTCGTCTCATCTCACACCCCTGCTTAAACTTAAGTTCACTCGTGGAGTGTAGACCCACACGCCGAATGGGATCAGGGTTTTTTTCGCCTTTGGGGAGAGAATTCGCTTAAGAGGAAGCACTCGTGAGGTGTTCAGAAAAGGAGGTAGAAAGTTAAACAGAAGAGGGGACTGCCAACCAAGGGACGTCCTGGGACACGGCGACTCCCAGAGGCTCCTTGGGCCAGTCGCTTGGAAACAAACAAAAGCGCGGGCGGGCTCTCTTAGTTCCTCCAGCACCGGCAGCTCGGGCCAGCCGAGAGGGCCGGGTCAGCAGCGGGCCGCGCAGGTCCAGGGGACCGGAGGATTCCGCGCCACCGCGCGCCTGCCCGCCCGCGCGCGAGGCCGCGATCGCGGAGCGCACCCCCTGTGCGCGGTCCCGGGGGAGGTGTGGGGGGCGCCAACACCGTGCGGACTACAAGTCCCAGGAAGCCCAGAGGCAGCGCAGGGCGGGGCCTGGCGCAATTCCCGGGGATCCGGCGCGCTGGGAAGCGCCGCGGAGGACGCAGCGGCGGCGGCCGGAGGGCGGCGAGCGCGCGGGCGGGGCGCAGGCGGGGCGCGGGCGGGGGCGGGGCCGACGTGGGCCGGGGCCCTGCGTGCCGGGGAGGGGGCTGGCCGGGCAGGCGGCGGGCGGTGCTCGGAGCGGGCTCCGCGGCTTGCACGGCGCCTGCGGCTTGGTCCGGCTCGGCGGGCGGCGCACGGCGGGCTCGACGCTGGGGCCCCGGCGCGCCCGGCAGCGCAGCACGCAGCGCACGGACCCACGCCGCGGCCGGGCGCCCGGAGCGGCGCGGCCACTGCCGGGGACCGGCCCTCGGCCCCGGCGCTCAGAGCGCGGCGGCTGCCTGGGCTTTAATGGCTGCTCGGCGGGGCAGCGTCTAGGAGTGGAAGCGGCTGCGGCGCAGGAAGGCGCCCGATCGAGCCTCCTCCGGGGCTGGCCGCGCCTGACGCGGCGCGCTCCATGGGGGCGCGCTCCCCCCGGACGGCCCGCTGACCGGGACGCGGGGGCCCGCTCGCTCGCCGGCTGCGCGTCCCGGCCATGAACTGAGCCTACGGGCCGACCCCGCGCCTGCTCTGCTTGCGCCTTTCTTCTCCTGCCTCCTCCGCCCGCCGCCGGCGGGCCGGGCTCCCCCGGGGCTGCGGCGCCCCGGGCTCGGCGGCCCGCGGGCCCCGGGGAGCGGGGCGGCGGCGGCGGGGGGCGCGCGGCTCCGGGCGCGGCGCCTGCACCATGAACTACCAGCAGCAGCTGGCCAACTCGGCTGCCATCCGGGCCGAGATCCAGCGCTTCGAATCGGTCCACCCGAACATCTATTCCATCTACGAGCTTCTGGAGCGCGTGGAGGAGCCGGTGCTGCAGAACCAGATCCGGGAGCACGTCATCGCTATCGAAGGTGAGGGCCGGGCCCACCGGGGCTTCTGGAAAGCACGGGGGAGCGGGCGCCTCCGGCTCGCCGGGGGTGTGCGCGCGCGTGTGTGCGTGCGTGTGTACACTCGCGCGGGGCCAAGGCACGCGGCTGCCCCGCCAAGGGAGCACTGCGGTGCTTCTTGCCCTGCAAGGCCGGGTGCGCCGTGAGCCTGCCAGGGAAGATGGATCATGAGCGTTAATTTGATAATGGACAATAGAGTCTCTCCTGTGAGAAAGTGGCTCGGTGCCCCGCGTCCTGGGCCGCCAGAATGTCCCGACTCAGCCAGACGCCTGGGGGCAACTGGAGGGGTTGGCGCCACCCAACCAGGAGGCCAGGCCTGAGAGTCCAGGAGGACGTTGAAGATATGATGCTGGCCCGGCTATCTTGTTGAGGTGCTGTGGTGCTCCCACGGCCCGTGTCTGCACATTTTGGGATTTCTGGGAAGGAAGGCCGTCAAACTTAGCCCGTGCAGAAATCCAGACCAGGCAGCAGCCTGTCCACGTGCAGGGCCACCTCACCTGCCCTGTGTAAATGTTGGCTTCCCTAGTGTGTTTTATATCACAAGTCCTGGATCAAATCAGAAGAGCACTATCGGAGGCCAGGTTACTGAGGCTCTCACTTTGACACTTCTGGCACTGGGAGGGGGGGAAATAAGTGGAGGATGCTGTAGATTGTAAGCCAGTGGAGAGGGAAGGGGCTGGATAGAACACTCTCACCTTCCCCTGCCTGTCAGGCAGGGCAGTAGTCCTGCAAGTGAGGTGGCAGCAGGAAGCAGTCTGCCTTTTCTGGGTTTGTGTTCCCTCTGAACTGCCAGTGGCTCTCATTTCTCTGCTACTGGGCTTCTGGATTGTTTCCTTGCTTTCTTCCTTTGGTCCTGCTTTGGGGGAGCAGGTGGCATATAGGTAGCCGTGGAGCTATGTCTCAGCCACAGTCCATCAGTGGTCTGTCCTCTCTCATTGCTGTTGATCACTGAGAGTAAAAGGCTTACAGGGTGCCCTGTCAGTGCTGCAGAGTGTCCTGCCCAAAGGCTGTAAGACCTCTGTTGTAGAACATGGGAGCTTCCTGCCGGTAGGAGTGTGTTGGGAAGCAGGTGAGACCATTATCCAATTCCCTGCCTTTTGGGAGTGAGAAGCCGTGGCCCTCAGGAGGGCTCTGTTTTGGCACTGTGCATTCTGAACTGCTAACCCCAGGGTGTTTTGGTTTGGAACTTTGTTAGGTGGAGAAGGTGGATTTTGTGTGGCCGATCCTCTTGGCATTTGGCAGCCTCAAAAACTTGAACCCCATCCCATGGCTGGCTGACTGTATCCGTAGGAGACTGGATGATTTCACAGAAGGGTCCTAGCAGGCCTTAGGAGGCCTGCTTCTCAGTGCACCTTTTGTCCCTGAGTGCCCCTGGCTGCCCTGTTGGCAACTTAAGGTGCTTCTAGACTCTTAAAGAGGCAGGACCCCTGTGTGTCTCTAGGCTTGTGGCAGGAGATCCTGGTACCCGCACCCATCTGGTGGATTGAGAGATATTACAGATGGGTTCCTCCAGAACTTGAGGTCTGGGTGTGTTTGGGTAGCGGTGGAAGGTGCATGGTGCTTATTTCAGGTGCATCTTCTTTACCTTCTGGATGCGTTTGCAGAAGTTTGCTGAAGCCCAGGGAAAGCTGGGGTGAGGCGCTGAGTGCACCTGGCTGCAGTGAGCAGGAAGGCCTCCAGCTGAGCATGACTCACCCCCTTTCAGTCCTTCTCCTTTTCCCATTTCTGAAGCCGCACTCTGGGTTCTCAGCACTTCCAGTGCAGCAAGAGGATGCGGTTGCAGTTTTCTTTTCTCTTCCTGTCTCCTTCCCTTTTTCCTCCTATGTGATTCTGAAATGATGTTTTTTTGATAGCTTGTTGCCTACCTGTACAATAGGAGATTTAGATTCCTTCTTGGCTGGAAATGTTGTCAATTAATAAGGCTCACAATTAATGGATAGATTCTGTTTGGGGCTTTGATAATGCTGTTATTTTTCTGTTAGAGGTAGGACTGTCCATATTGTGCCATGGCTGTAGTTAATTTAGTGAGGTTAAGAAGCAGTCAGGTATGCCTCTGATCTTATCAACAATGGTGCCACTGTTCATTTGTATAGAACTTAGCACAAATGCGCTGGCATTCGTGATCTCACTGTTGGTGCCAACCCTGAGGGAGAGGATGGCCAGCTTCCTTATCCAGGTTTTGTAAAGGAGCATGGAGGTTCTGGGAGGAGTGATGACCCTTGATTGACAGAGGCACTTCTAAGTCTGGTGTGAACCAAGGGATCATTTGGGGCCTAGGGCTCTGGCCACCCCAAACAGAGCTCTTTGAGGACCTCTCCCTGCCCTTTCTGATTTACTCTAGGCTTGTTGGTTATAGTGAGATGTTCTCCTCTCTCTTTCAATTTTAGGATGTGGGAGGGACTTAAGCGTATACTTCGTGTACTTCGTTGCTGTTTTGGAAGTTGAGAGGGTTGCTTAATTGTGGCAGGATAGCATTTTTGGGCGAGAAGAGAGCTATGTAGATACAGTTATGTGTAGCTGTGTGCACTGACAGAGTCAGGGCACTGCTGCAGGGGATTCAGAGGGACACGCTTGGAGGAAATGAAACTGAGTGGGTACCCAGAGCACCACAGTGACTGCAGTGGACCCCAGCCCTGGAGACATACCGCATTAGCCCCTGCCTGCAGGTGAACCTTGAGGTTTTATGGTACAGCAGCAAAGTGTAAATCTTTCTGAGTTTTAAAGTATAACCATTTCCAACCAGGAAAGTATATGCATACCATAGCAAACGATTTAAAAATCACTTGTCCTGCAAAAGGGAAGACTCTTAATTTTAAAGGAGATCCAGTTAGTCTTTTTTCCTGTCTAAATGTACACAATTGGGTTCTATATATAAAGATTTTTTTTTTTGTAATGGGGATTGAACCCAGGGGTGCTGTACCACTGAGCTACATCCCAGCCCCTTTCTGTAGTTTTTATTTTGAGACAGGGTCTGGCTATGGCCTTGGACTTTCGGCTCTCCTGCCTTAGCCTCCGGAGTAGCTGGGATTGCAGACGTGTGCCACTTGACCCCAATTGTACAAAGCTTTTTGATTACCATGACATGAGCCCTTTTTGAAGTTCTGAAAAACACTTGAAGATATAATTCCTCTTGTTGGCCAGCATTTGGCTTTGCTCTAATTTATTTAAAATTTTCCAGCTTTCTGGTGTCTTCAGGAATTTCTGTGGTGGGCCTGAGGCATGCTTCCCTGTGAAAGGGAATACTTTGGCTAATGCATGTATCAAAGACAGTTGAAATGGGTCTGATTGGAAAACCTAACAGTGGACTGAATTTAATACATTTTAGCAGAAAGAGCTCACCAAGATTCCCAAGTAAAAATCAGTCAGTAATCCTGTTTGTAGGTGTGGAATACATAGGCTTTTGACCTCTTTCTTGTTTTAAAACATTAATCTGTCAGAAGAGAAGTGTTTTCTTTAATCCTTATTTCCTACCTTGAGAATCTGTATCCCACAGGCTCCTAGAGTTGAAGACCACGTTGCTGATCATTTTCACATTTGGCTGATCAGATTTTGGGGTGTCCCACGGGGACACGTGGCATGCAGCTGTCATCTCCTGAGCCTTTCCTGCCACCATGCCTAGAAGTGTGCCTGGAACCCGCCTGGCCTCAAGTTTGAGCCACTTGTCTAGGTCTCCCTGTCTGAGGTGGGTGGATGGGGTTGGGGAGATGAGTCAAGTACCTTTCTTGTTAAGTAAAGTTTGTTGCTGTTTTAAGTCTCTGTTGGCGGTTGCATGTTGGAGCAGGTGATACTCCAGTGGCTCATCCAGCCAGGGCCCTATACTTCCCAGGTTCCTGGATGCTGCTGGGAAACTCGGCTGTGCTCTGAAGTTGAGGGCCTGGCTGACAGCATTGCTTCTACCCTTCCTGCGTGGCCTGTCAGCAGCACCCATGCACCCGCCTGGCCTGGCCCAGCCTGTGGCAGGAGAACTACCTTGAAGAGCATCTCACAGGGGTCAGGGCTTCGTAGTAGTGCCTGAGCCCCAGCATTCAGGGGACCTGGGACGATATGGGCAGAGGGTCCACCGAAGCCTGTGGTACAGTGTGTCACTGAGCATCTGTTCCCTGTAGAGCGCTGCGTGTTTGACTTGCATCTTGAGCCCTTCCTTGGCCACCCTGTAACTTCAGTGCTGGTGTCTGGTGTCTGCTGAGCTGGGAATGGAGCGCCTGCTGTTCATAGTTCCCACAGCTGTCTGTGCATACCATCCCAAGCTTGTGCGGCCTTGACCCTTGATGAAGGGTTTGAGAACGCCTCAAATAACCACAAGGATCATGTTCCCTGAAAGTCGCTTATTGCAGCAAAGTTTTTTGTAAGAGTTTGTTTTTATATAGAAACTTATTTGGTTGGTTGTCACAGGTGTTATGTTTAGGGAAACACATTTCTTATTCCTGCCATGGAGAATGTTGTTTTTCTTTGTCACTATCTGCCAAGTTGCTAGTATTTCAAGTTGAATCAGAGGTTGCAGGTTGCACCTCTTTCATAAAAATAATGCTCCGTTGGCTGTTAGTTGCTTCTGGGGGAACCTTGCGGCTTACTCACAACTGTGCTCTCTGATGTCCTGAGTAACCTAGGTGTCCCTTGGGAGTTCAGCTTCATGCTCTTAGATGTGGCACAGGGACATGTTCTGAGATACTTCTTTCCTGCCGCACATCCTGCTAGGCCCTGTCTGTGTCACCCATAGTTGGCTTCACCTCATTAGAGTTGAGGTCCTCTTGCTTTGGGTCCCCAGTCCTCTTTGGCTCACCTCCTTACCATCCAGCTTGTAGGACTGGGAGCTCTGTTAGTGCAGAAATCAGGTCTTGCTCATTTTTATGTCCTCACTGGTTGAGTTGACAGTGTGGGGCTCTTGAGCAATATGCAGGGGTGTTCCTTGACTGGCTTACTTGCCAGTGAGCTAGTGTTTTCTTTGAAATGTGGGTTCTTTTGCTCCTTGGTGGTGTAAGCAGTGTCTGTCCTCCTACAGAAGTGAGGGCATTTTGAAACCCGTCCTCAGGGCACAGAAGTTAGGGCTGGTGCCTTTTGGATTTGCTCAATTGGCTTGGAAGTGAAATGTCATGTGGCATTTGGGGTGACAATGAAATTTTCTTTAGCGTAGGTAGGGGAAGAAAAAGATCTGCTTGTTAAATGTTGGTAACTTTTTCAGATCAGTAGTCTACAAAAGTTTGATGTTGCTTTATGCTGGATGGAGAGGATTTCAGACAGAATCAGTGTCACCAAGAGGGATAATCAAAGGACAGCCTGCATTGCTGAACATAATGCAGCACTCACAGCACGCGAACAACAGTGGTCTCAGATGTGGATGCGAGGGAGGGCTCGGGAGCTTGTGAATACGGACAGCAGGCACCCCCTCTCCCCTGAGTCTCTGGCTCTGTAGGTCTGGAGTGGGCCTGGTGTGTGTGGCCCCATGCTGTGGTGTGGGGCTGGCTTTGTGAAGCCTTGCGGTGGAGGGGAGGATGCCCCCGCTGGCCGGGCACCTTCCCTGGGCCGGCACTCACTCTTGCATGGGGCACTCACGTTCAGGGCGAGGGTTCCCTGGCAGCCTTCCCTGCAGATACCATGAAGACTCCAGGGCTCAGGGAGTTCCCTATGTCACTGAGGTTAGATGTAGTGGATGGAGGAGGGATTGATGTTTTCAGGTCTGACTTTGAAGTGCTGACAGAAGAGAAGGCATGTTCCTTGGGAGGTGCTGAGTTCCTGGGCCATGGTCAGCTGGAGCTCAGACCTGTGCCAGACCCTCCAGGGGAGGTGGAACCAGCTGTCTTCCTGTGTCCCCCCTCCCCCGCCCCCCACAGTGCTTCAGTGGGTTTTCCTTCCTGTCTTTGGGAGTGTTGATTTTTGCTGTAATCCTCTGCATATTTAGATGCAGTCCTTCCATATTCAGTTATTATGATAATCTGGCGGATGATACATTTTGTTACCGCAGTTTCCAAGCGGCAAGAGCCTTCTGTAAGAGGGGAGCCGTGTGTTATCAGCAGTCAGAGGGGCTGAGGAGGCACCTGTGGGAGGTGATGGGGGTGGCTTCAGCAGCCCAGGAACCTTTAGAGCAAAACCCTTGGCCTTGTTGCCCCGGTTCTGTTTGTGTCCAAGCCAGACTTTTGCTTTGTTGTGACTACTCCCTTGTTTTGTGAGCTCCCTTTCCCGATACCGTGCAGGTGTTTATAGTTTGTGAGTCTCACTGTGGCCTTTTTTTTTTTTTTTCCCAGCTACTGCTTTGGTTTTGTCTCATGTTTCTCAACAGTGGAACAGACCTGTGCCCCTTCCCTGTTCCCTTCCCAGTGCTCCAGAATCTTTGTGTCCTTAGCTTAAGTGATTGAGTCTGGCAAAGCCGGATGAGGCTTAGTTATTTTTAAAATCCAGGGTTTGGGGTTCTGATCTGTGCTTAGCTACATAATTCCTTCCCTTTGTTAAGTACCTTTCTCTAAGAAACAAAGTGCACTCTACAGATGTTAATCTCTAATCTTTGCAGCATCTGTTATTTTTGTCTGGGCAAGGCTTTGTGTGCGCCATAGGAGCCCTGGCCTTCCGGTGCCTCTAAGGGCCTGGGAGGGAGTTTTGGTTTCCATCCTGCAGCGTGGACAGCCTGCACGTGGGCACGTGCCTTGCCTGCTAGGCAGAGGTGCCCCATGTGGGGCAGGCCAGCATTGTGTTTTGGGTCTGATCCCTTCATCTTCCAGTGCTCTGTGCTTACAACTGACCGATGCCAGAGGGGGTTTCTTGGTCACGTCTGCATTGGGGAGGGAAAGAGAAAGAGAAGTACCACGTGGTGCAGAAGAGGTTGTTAATGGATCCTTTGAATAACCAGCCAAATAGCTTGTTTGTGTGCAAGGTCGGGACATTTTCCATAGAGAGCAGACTAAATATAGGCCCGAGGGTGGGGACCAGGCGAGAGGGGCTGTCATCCCTGTGGTATTGTTTTTTCCCTTGGTGATCGGCACTCCACCAGTCCCGAACAGGTGGCCACCCTGAGCTCTCTGGGAACAGATTGGTGTTTTTGTTTAACCAGGGGCTCATTTGCAAATTTCACACTTCTCCCGCTGTTTGATGGGGCTTGTCTTTTTTGGGCTGCAGTGTTGGAGTATTTGTACAGTGTTTCCACACAAGCAACTGTCTCATCCCTAAAACGGCTCATGCCGGCTGGTTGTCATTAGCATCCTGGTTAGAAGCTGCTGCTTCTCTCTCTCTCTCTCTCCCTCTTTTAGAGGATGGGAAACACTTTTCATGGTTCTGGGAGAAGAATTCCAAATAATTACCGGCCATGTTCACAAACGATTTATGTTTGGTCTTAGAAATGTCAACATTCAACAGCCTCTAGCAAATAGAACTGTGTTGATTTCCAGCGTGGGACGCTGGCCTTTACTGTCACTGCATTCTCAGATAATAGACTTAAAGGGAGAGCAGCCCTTTAGGAGAATTTAGTTTTAATGCATTGGGTTTGGTTTCACTTAATATTTTCATTCTTACGGTGTTGAAACTTGAAGAAATTTTTTTTTAATGAATACTTGGAACAATAACAACACCTACTTTAGCTTTTTAAAATATTTTTTTTGGTTGTAGGTGGAGCAATACCTTTATTTTATTAGTTCTTATTTTTATGTGTTGCCGGGGATTGAACCCAGTGCCTCATGCATGCTAGGCAAGTGCTCTATCGCTGAGCCACAACCCCGGCCCCACCTACTTTAGTTTTGTGAGTGTTTTTCCTTTTTCCTTTAAGTTGGTGTTGGGGATGGAACCCAGAGTTGGGTTCCATCCTCCCCTGGGCTGGGCAAGAGCTCTGCCACTGAGCTGGGGGCAGGGGGGCTATGGTCTCTGTGTTGATGGCCTTCAGCTTGATTTGGTATTATCAGTAACCACTTGGTAGGCTTTATAATGAAAGGGAAGCTGGTTGGGAAACAGCCCCAGCCCTGGATTTCGCTGCCGTTGGGGGAGAAGTCGTGTGTTCTCCAGGGAGGACGCTGTCAGCAGCCTCTGCCCACCTGGCATTGCTGAGCCTGTCTGCTACCATCTGATGCTGGTCTTAGCACTGATGAGTCGGCCCTCGAAGGACCCTGTGTCATTTGGAGTTTGGGTTGGGGCTGGTGGGATTGAGACCACATTCCCTCGTTTTGGAGAGCCCTTTCCTTTCCCGTAGTGCAGAGAGGCCCAAGGAAAGAGGCAGTTTTTGCACAGCATCCAGATCAGGAGACAGATGCGGGTGGCCCAGGTGAAGCTCAGCGAGGGTTGGAGGTGAGAGGTTGGACAGTCACCTTCTTTGTGGGTCTGGAAACCCATGGGTGGTTTCCTAGTTTGGACTGTTACAACCAGTGCCTGGCACACTCCGGGATGTGTCACTTGGTGCCCACGTCCTCATTTCTGTCAGGTCCAGGTTGGGCAGCAGCTGCCCAGTCTGGCTTCTCTCTCTCCCCGAGCTGGACCTGGTGCTCAGGATGCCACCCGTGGCCCCAGGTCATGGTGTGACTCCTGCCTCAGGCTTCCACCCTTCAGTCCTTGGCCCATGAACACAGCTCTGGGCCTGTCTTAGGTCCTGAACTTTAGGGTCATCCCTGACTCCTTCTTCCCTGTTAGATGGATGACCAGCTCTGTGAATGATGCTGTGTGGGACCCTCCCCAGGAAGTCCGGCTTTAGATTGTCCAACTCCTTGGCTCTGCCCAGCCCTTCGAAGGCATGATCAGCTTGATCCTCTGATACGCGCTTGTCCTCTGCTGAAAGGAGACTCGCTGTGCAGCAGGGCCCCAGCCCTTTGTGGTCTTAACAGTCACACATTAGCAAGTCCAGTTTGTGTTGTTTGTACAATAACAAGGAAGACACAAAAGGAGAGAAGGAGAGCCTTGCCAGCTCTGATTCTCCAAGTGGTTTTCTTTGTTTGCGCTGTGTCTTGGGACCTGCCCATCCCCCCTTTCAGGCCAGTGCTGATGGAGGCCAACCCTGGAAGCCCTGGCCCGCCCTGGATCAGGGCTCTGCGTGTCCCTGGGAATTTCTCCAGTGGCTTGGCAAAGACAAATATTGATTTTGAGGGACGGTGGTGGGCGGGCCACGCTTGTGCCCACTTGGTTTGGTATGGGAAGTGGCTAATGTGAGGATCGTAGGTGGGTGGAGCGCCACCTCTCAGGACCCTCACTGCTGGCCCAGGAGGTGACAGCAACAAGAGCTGAGCCACCACATGGGCAGTGCAGGGCAGACTTGGGGTGGGGCTAGCCAGAGGGGGCGGAGGTCAGGGAGGCCTCAGGAGCGACTCAGGTGAGGATGGGCTTCTGGGATAGCGGGAGCACCCAGAGCAGAATCTCTTCTCCTGAGGAGGATTGGCCAGGGTTGTGTTGAGGGCCTTGAGAACTTCCAAGGACAGGCTGCCAGCCAGTACTGACTGTCAGTGGGCAGTGGCACTGTGGACGACCTCCCCCCGCCATACCCGCAGAGGGGCCTGCGGCCATGCTCACTGTGGCCGAGCAGGACGGGAATGGCGGTGGCTGCGAGGTGGTGGAGAGTGGCAGTGGAGTTCAACACCAGAAACCGTTGGGGCTTTTATGAGTATGGAGGGAGAGCAGGCAGCGGGTGGCAGGCGGGCACGTCTGGGGCAGAACTGCAGCTTCCTCCTCTCTGCGGTGCCGGCTCAGTAGTCGGTCTCTGGTGAGTGTGACTAGTTTGGATCCATCTCTAGGGACTGACTGAGTCAGCCCGGGTAAGGGGACTTACACGATTGAGATTCTCCATGCAGACCCCGGATGGCGATGGCCCCTGAGGTCCTGCTTATAGGGCCAGGTGGTCTCCTGGCCAAGTGTGCAGAACATGTGCCGCATGGTGCTTGGCTCACATGTCCTATCCACGTGCATACGTGTATTTTTTCACATCATGGCTTTATAGAATTGTAGAACCAGGCGTTTGGACCATAGAGGCCCTTTGCCAGGAAAGACAGGGCAGGTACTTGCTTCTGGCTGGTGTGTAGTGGGCGAGGACAGTGGACGGTGGGAAGTGGAGAGAGCAAGTGCTCCAGGAGGAAGCCCTGTCGAGCTCAGAAGGTGGGAAGTTGTGACATTGTGGGGCCAGCACCATGCCCTGGCCCACAGTAGGGGGGCTTGGCAACTTGGCAAGGCAGGCCTGCAGCCCTCGCCCGTCAAGGGCAGCTGCTCACAGAGGTTTCACTCTTACCTTACTGGCCATTTTATGCTGGAGAATAAATAGTGTTTCTCTCTGCTGATGATCTAGATCTAGAGGGTTCCCCCAACGGTGAGGATTCCTGGGTGTCACTGGCATGGGGACGCCCAGCTGGAAAAAAGCTGTATGTGAGCTGGGCTCAGCCTGGGGCCACAGCTGCCCTGCTTCTCCTGAAACCCGTGTGGGATTGGGGCTGGGACCTGGAGCCCAGCTGTTTCTCCAGGACCCGAACCTCCTTCTGATGGAACACAGGCTGCAAGGACACAGTCAGCTTTTTAGGTCTGTGGGTTGCCTGGCCGGAGAGAGCCCTGGGTGGAGCACACCTGCTCACCCGGGAAGCTCGGGCACCCCCTCCACGTGCTATAGGACATTGGGTGCTCTGTGCTGTTGGGGTTGGGGGCTGTTCTGAGTTTGCCCTCCAGAGCCAGGGCAGGCCTCACCCACCCGCAGACCTTTTCCAGCCCCTCCTGGTCTGCCCAGGGGAGGCATGCCCACTCACATAGGCTTGAGATCCCTGTGGTCAAATGGTTTCCCACTAACGGAGACTGATTTCAGACACACAGAAGAATGTGCAGAGTGAGCCGTGTGCCTGCCACCTTGAGCCTGCTTGTCACGTCATGTCCCTCTCTGCCCACCCAGAGGGTCGTTTCGTGAGTGCTGGCTGTAGGGTGCCACCTGGTTCTGCCTTGACGTTTGCAGGGTTCTCGAGCCAGGGCAACCGAGGGTTGTTGCATCAGGTTCCAGGAGTGGGTCACTTGAGGCAGGCTGCTCCTCAGGTGTGGATGGAGTGAGAGGCCTCACTCTTCAGGGGACTCGGGTTTAACTGGCACTGTGAAGGACGGCTTTGGTCACCTCAACCTTGATACAGTTTGCAGGGGAACCCAAGGAGAGGCCTGGCTTGATTTTCTTGGCCCAAGTGTGCGTGTTTGGGAGGGCAGCCTCTCACTTGGGCCTTGGTGGTTTTGCCGTGGAGTGGGCCCAAAGCCTGTGCCCTAGGTCGTTGTGTTAGGAGCGGTGGAGGTACTGCTGTGGAATGAGATGTTTTCTTGTTGGTCTGTGATTACTGGAAGCAGAATGAACTCCTGTCCCTTCACAACCTAGGTGGTTCAGTTTGGCTTCTAGGTGACAGAAGGAGCAGGCTGGGGGGGCTCTCAGACAGGCTCCTGCCCTACCATATGCCCCACCATAGACCCTTGGGGGAAAACTGCTTGTCCCTCTGGGATGCAATTTCAGAGGGTGCACTTTGGTCTTAGGGGCCTTTTGGCTATGAAGTGACTGCTAATGCCCCATCCATTACTCCTTAGTTCCTGAACTTGGGCCCCGGTATGGTTAAGGGAGGCCCTGTAGTCCTGGTATTTTTTTAAGCTGTTTTGCCTTGAATCCTCTTCTCCTAAAAACATAGTGGAATTCCACTCATCAGGGTAATGTCTAGAAAGGAGGGAGGCAGGTTGTGTGTACGTGTGATGTGCAGGGCCTGTAGCTGGTGTGGTGCTTCTGTGTATCAGATACCGCGCATGCACAGAAGGCCTCGCTGGGATGCCTCTGCATGTGCGCTGGGTCTGTAGGAACCTCTCCAGGATGGTCGCAGACATGGCCAAGATGCCTGGCCTCAGACTTCACTAGGTGGCCCCTGTGGCCGGGTAAGGATATGTGTGCTTATCATTGTAATGAGCTCCTGTGAGTCCTGCAAGTGGAGCCGGGGACCTGTGTGAGTGCATGTGCAGGGCTTGTGTGATCACCTCCTGATCTCTTCTCTGGTCATGAATTTTACAGGATCAGCCTCCAAAATTGGGGCTGACCTCTGTCTCTGCATTGCTAATTACAGTGTTAATGGGGAGCCTAATGAGATTCCAATTCCTGCTTCCCAGACTTGGGGTGGTGCAAGAGCTGGTGCTGGCCTCACAACTGCCTAGGAGCCCTCAGTCTCACCCCCAGGGCTCCCGTTCTGCCTGAGGATGGTTGTGCCCTCCTGGGGAACTGATTGGCTGTGCTGACTGGCACCGACTGCTCCAGGTCTCTGCACATCACAGTGCACTTCCTGGGGACCTCAAGCAGTGTACCCAGGCTGTGCTGTCCAGGTGGGGATGTTTGGATGTGAAGCTGTTTAAGCTCAAGGTCCTGCTTTGGTGTGGACCCCATGTTTCCCTGACTGAGGCTGAGTGTGAGTCTCTAGCCAGGGTGCAGCTGTTAATTTGCACTGTGTCCCTTCAGAGTCCAGCATGGCTTTTAACTGAGGGGCATCTCTGCAAGCTGCGCTTTAGCTGTCGCCTCTTTAATCACAACAGGGGTTCCGGCTCTGCACGGTGGGTGCCTCAAGGGGCCCCCTCCTACATGCTCCTCTTGCTTTCTCATGGTCCCCTTTCTAGTGGAAAAGCTTAGCTGCTGAGCCGGCACCTCATGCTGCTGGTGGAGTTGTAGAGGAGGCTCCAGCCTCACTCCCGCACCATGTGGGAGGAGTGACAGACGACTTGGGTGCCGGTACCATCGGATGATTTCAGCAACAGTTCTCCCTCTCCCAGAACGACAGGGCCTCTCCTCCTCCCCAGGCGGGAGCATTGTGGCCCCCACCTAGCAGCCTCCCTGTTCAGTCCCATTTCCTCTCCCCAAGCCTGGGAGCTGACGCACGCTGTGCTGCGTGGATCTGCTGCAAAGCTCTTTCCTCCAAGGGCAGGGCATATTGTCCTGCCTGTGTGCTCCAGAGCCCGCTGGGGCAGCCCTGGCAGGTGCCCATGGGTGGCACAGGGATAAAGGCTGTTCAGACCGCCTTGGCTGGGATTTGGCCTTCAGGAATCAGAGGGTAGCGTCCTCCGTCCTGTGGCCACCTCACATGGGTGCAGCAGCAGCCATGCCTGGGAGTTCAGTAGGAGGACACCCTGCAGAGCCCAGAGCCAGTCGCAGTGAACTGTCGCAGAGCTGAGAGTTCAGAAGATCCATCCTCCTCAGCCAATATATATAGCCACCATGACTTGGATATTGTCTTTTAGGGGAGCTTTCTGGACACAGACCCAGGAATTTTCATTAGACACCTGAGTGCTGGCAAGGGTCTCCCTGGGTTTGAGAACAGGACGTCACGAGCGTTCCTGGTTCAGAGCCTCAGAAGCTGTACCTGCCTGCGTGGGTGCCGAGGCTCCGGCCACTGGGCTCACGTCGTGTTCCTCAGCCCGGGTTCCTGCTCCTCGCTCCTCTACATACAGCGCACAGTCGTGAGGAGGAACGAGGCTGGGTGGCAGCGAGGACGAGGGACAGCACATACCTCAGAGACCCCAGCCTGTTTGCTGGGTGTCTGCTCTTCTCGCCATCCTCCGCCGTGCCTCGGTCTCTGACTGCACTCAAGCCGTTCCAACTCCACTCTGGGCCTGGAGGGAGCTGGGAGATTCTCCCTCCCTGAAGCCCGTGGACAGATGATAGCTGTCATGCAGGACAGGCTCTTCCTGAGGACATGGGCCCCGTTCCTGGGGGATGGTTTTGCAGCCATGAGTGGCCATCTTTCTAGGTGTGCTGCGGCACTGCAAAGCTCTGGGAGGAGACACTGCCCTGCACCTGTCCTGCCATCCACAGGCAGACAGTTACTAAGCGGTCATGTGGCCCAGCGTTGGACCTGGCCCGTGCCAGCCCTCCCCAGAGGTTCCATTCAGAATTCTGCACTCTTGTGTAGGAAGAGAGCTCGAGTCAGGGGAGGCCTGCAGTGGAGGGCTGGCAGGGCGTAGGGGACTAGCCCCATGGCAGCAAGAACGGTTTGTAAACGACACCCTTGCCTGCAGGCGTCTCCAACAGCTGCTCCTGCTACGGATTCCAGAAATTTCTATTAGAGGCTTCCTGAGCCTCCCTTCTCTTTCCATCCCTTCCCCTTGCGTCTTAGACCCATGGTAACCATCTACCGGACCCTGTGTCTAGGATGGACACACTTCATCCTGGTCACCCCAGGACAGAGGTGGTGGAAGCCCCATTCTGCAGGTCAGCAGCCAGCAGCCCAGGGATGTAGAGCCTGGCCCCGGTCACCCCATTCCTGAAGCAGCAGAGGAAGGATCTCAACTCAGCGCTGGCCCAGCCACCCACAATTTTGACGTTTTAGAAAAGCAAACAGGAGCCCCGTCTGCTCAGCCCGAGTCTGCGGGAGGACTTGGGAATTCGCTGCTGTCTGCAGCGTTCCTGCGGGTTTTGATTTGTGATTTGAAACGCACGTGCACACACTGTCTTCACTTGTGAGGTTTTAAAGGAACGAGCAGCTTCTTGTTCACTTTTCTTACTCTGTTGCTGAGGTGTGGTGGCAGCTGGGATGCTGAGGGACGGTTCTGATGGCAGGAGGCAGCACAGTGGCAGCCTGGCTCCCTGTGATGGCAGGTTCCACAGTCTGGGAGGAAGGGGATTTCCAAACAGCCTGCCGCTGAAAATTCACCCGGATTCAGAAAAAACTGCAGCACCTTTAATCCTAGGCGGTAGAAAATACCTTCTGATACTAAAGATGCTAGCAAGCAGTTAACTTTTTATGTGTATAAACAGAGGTTGTGTTTCCTCTCAGCTATAATTAGCATAAAAGAAAGAAATCTATGCCCTGAAATTAAAATGATGTGCCTGACGTCACACAAAGGAAGGTGGCAGAGTTGGAAGTGGCCGGATGCAGAGGGTCCTGATGGTCTTGTCCACGCAGGACTCCCCGGAAGGTGGCGTGAACATGGCTGATACCAGTTGCTGGCTGATACCAGAGCGTGAATTCTGCAGCTGCAATGCGGTTTCTGCACTTACCTAGTTTTCCCCATGACTTCAGTGGTGTGATTTGTGTCAGGTAAACTGCGATTATCGAAAGCTCACAGTTTGATGAGCCTTGACAGATATACGTACCATGAAACCACGGTCACAGCACAGAGTGTGCCCATCACCCCTGCCTCTTCAGGTCCCTTGCAGCCACCCTCCTCCTGCTCTGTCTGTTTGCACGTATCTGCTTTCTGTCCCTCTGGATTAGTTTGCATTTTGCAAAATTAAATAAAAGTGAGATCATGCAGTACAGGACCCCTTCTGTCTGGCTTCACTCACTGAGCAAGGAGATGCTAGATCCATCCAACAGCTGTTACCGAGTGATGCTCCTTAGTGTGGGTTCCTTCATGCTCTTGGTGCCATCATGGGTCCTGCTAAACTGTGAGGCTGGCCTCAAACTTGCAATCCTCCTGCCTCAGCCTCCCAGGTAGCTGGGATTACAGGCATGTGCCCGACTTTCTTTGTTTACTTTGAGAAAACTGCTGAGTGGATTTCTTGAACAGTGGTTGAGGTTTACACCCTCACCAGCAGTGGATTGGAGTCTCTGCTTTGGTTTAGGTTCAGCAGGTCCCTACCAATGACCGGTGACCACCGTGGTGCTGGGAGAGGATTGGCTGGTGAGTCTCATGGGCCGAGAGGTGTCTTGTACTGCTGGGTGTGTGAGGCCAAGGAGGGCCAGAGGCAGCCTGGAAAAGCCATGAAGACAGTGCCTGCTTCAGAGGTCAGAAAGCCCTAGGGAGGGCCTCTCTGTGTGACTCAGTTTCCCTGCCTGCAGGGGAAGTGTTTGGCCAAGAGCTTGCTTTCAGCTGAGGGTGTGGGGTGGTAAAGCCATGCCCCCATCTCACAGAGGGCATCTGGCAACCTCTGGAGATACTTTTGTTTTGTCACAGCTCTGAGGGGGGTTGCCCCTGGTGTATGGTGGGCAGAGGCCAGGGCCATCCTGCAGTGCCCAGGACAGCCTAGACTCGCCACCTTTGCAGCGGGGAACCTGTCTGCTCTCGCGGCCTCTGCGCTGCAGCACCCAGCCCTGTGCTCACCAGGGCTCACTCTCTTCTGCTTCAGGGAGGTGCTGGCGTTTTCTAGGAGGCAGGTGCCCTGAGCGCTTAGAGGAACTGAGCCCCTTCCTCCCCAGGTCCCCTCCAGGCACGTGGGAGGGCCACCAGGGAGGCATGAGCTACCAGGACTCCTGGTCCCCTGCATTTTCTAGAAAACCTTCTCTGTGGGATGCAGCCCCCTCTCCTGCCTCCTCCAGTTGTCCCAGTAGGCACGGTCCACCGGCTGCTCAGGCCTGACACCTGGCACCAGTGAGTGCAGGACAGTTCTTAACAAACTTGTGATTTTCAGCCTTGGCTGAGCTGGGCATCCCTCGCTCCATCCCTGGCCTGGAGATACCCTCCTGGGAACTTGCGTATGTAGATCTTTTCAACGATTCACATTTTCTGGGCAGTTCTCTTACAGGGTGGGGAGAAAAACCTGTATAATTTCCCAAATTGTGGCTTTTGGTCCTCTGAGCTTTTCCCAGAAGTGCTTGTGATGGGGTTTGGTGTGTGGGAATGGTGGCTGGGGTCCCGGCTGCATCAGTGGTCACTTCTTGGATGACGCTGCGTTGGCAGAGTGCTGCAGAGCTGACTGCACCCTGTTGAGCTGGACTTTGTTTTCACTCTGGAGAATAACCTGAGCTGGGAAACACTGGTTTTGTTTACATAAGAGCAAGAAAATAACCTGTGCGCCTCCTCCCTGATTCCCACCTCCCTTCCCCATGTAAGACTCTCCATGGTGTGTGCCGCTGCTGGCCAACCGTGGCCTTCCTGGTTCTCCTTCCTGCCAGCTCCTGCCCAGCGGCCCCTTTGTGCCTTGTGAGCGGGTGACCTTTGCACCAGCTGGAGAACCTGCCTTTGCCTTCCTCTCCAGGAAATTGAGACACATGACTGAAAGGATCAGTCTTGTGAGCTTGGGTGTGAACCAGCGGGGCTTTGTGAGAGCCAGGGCTCCTGCCCAGCTGGGCCCTTCTGCCCACGTGGAGGTGAGTTCCTGTGGGCAGCGCTTGCAAGATGGGCCGTCCTGGTCTGGTCACTCCTTAGGGCGTTTCATGTCGGTCCTGGTCACTTTTCAGACAGTCTAGTTTGCAGTTTTGTTGGTCGCATTGCTGACTTTTTAGTTCAAATGTGGCTTTTCTAGCTCGCTTTTGATATAAGATCATCCCAAAGGTGTAAGACCAGGAAATGAAAAACTGGATCATGGTTCATCTTCTTACCTCTCCACCGTCGGGCTCGGGAGGCTGCTCTGAGTGCTGTGTGCTGGCGTGCAGGTCGGGGGCCCCCTCTTCTGTTCATGGCAGTGTGCGGCGGACCACCATGTCTCTGGGGTCTCCCAGTGCAGGTGTTATGGCAGGAAGAGGAGCGAGTGAACTGGGTCCTGGAACAGGGGTGACTCCTGGATGCACGTCTTCTCGGGGGGCAGCCGACCACAGCCTCGCGCCTGACGGGCTGAGAAGCCCTGATCCTGAGGTGCTGTCAGGTGATGCCTGGAGTTTGGATCCTCCTTTGGCTTTAGAAACCAGAGGCCCTGGGACATCTGTACCGCACTCACCCTCCTTGCACGTGGTGGGCTTTCCCGACATGGCGGTTTTGTGGCTTTCCTGTTTTAGCTTGCTGACCCCAGGACCCTGTGAGATGGGTCACGGCAGCCCTCCTGGTTGTGTGTTTCACAAGCTTGTGTTTATGTTTGTGACTAAGCACAGGTGAGTCGGCCAGCCCCACGTGGTGTGTGCAGTGTGGCTGCACAGACGGATGCCTTCTCCTTGGAGGTGGTGCCGACAGCTTGCTTCACCCATAAATAGATCCCAGAGTAGAAATCTGGCCAGGCCTTGCCCTGCCCAGGCCTGTGCAGAGCTCATCAGGGCTTTCAGAATGAAGATGACATTCTTCGGCCTCACCCTTTTCAGAATAAGTCACGGGGTAAGTGGAGGGAAATGGGGTTGCCGGGCCCGGCACCCAGGGCTTTGTGACGGCCTGCCTGCGCTCCAGCCCCGTCTTGCCTGCTGCCTGCAGGCGCTGTCGCTGCAGATGGTGCTGGCATCACCTGTTCTGGTCCCTGGCTGGCTCCTGATGTGCCTTGGGCTCGGCTCTGAGCTCTATGAGGGGCTCTGGGTCATCTGGGCCCTGCCTCTTGGTGGGCCTGACAGTCACCTCCTCAGCCCTGCTCCGGAGCTGCTACTTCTCCAAGGTCGTGCAAATGGCTCCTGATGGTGGCTCCAGAGCTGGGCCTCCTTCCCCATGTGGACTTTGGTCTCAGTGGGCACACGTGTCTTCCTACATGGGCTCAGGTGGCCAGGGACTGTGGTCCTGGGCCAAGTCCCAGTATTGCTCCCAGGACCAGGTGTGTTGAGTGTTCCACGGAGCTTGACTGTAGGAGGGAGGAGGGCAGCTCTGGCCTCAGGGTCTTCTTCCTGTGAACAAGTCGGCGTGTAGCAGCAGGAGCACGCTGGGTGCTCGTTCAGATGTTCAGGGACTCACATTTTCCAGGAAGAGGCCACAGCCATGATGACCAATTGGTGAGGCCCTGTACTCAGACCCTTGAGGTTATGAGGCTGCCATTTGGGGAGTCTTTGGAAGTCACCACTAGATTTTAGGACACTAGGAGGAAAAAAAGGGTTCTTACATTCAGATAATCTTTGTCATAAGCATGTGGTCCTTGACTTTTAAAGTTGTCAGAATTTGTTTACTCTTCCAGCTGGGGGCTGTTTGTATCCGTGGACGGGCTCATTAGAATCTCCTTCTGGGTAACTCAAGCAGACATGGAATTTATCAGAAGGATGTGGGTGAGGCCCTGGGATGGACTGAACCCTGGGACCAAGGGGACTCAGGCCCAAGTTGCCTGTGTCTTTATGGCACCCTTTGGCTTTCCTGGATAATGTCCCATTGGCTTGGACTCTGCTGCTGCTTGCCTGGAGAGGGCAGGTGGCCTTGATTGACAGCTATAGCAGGAAAACAGCAGAGAGAAGAGGGGACAGGTCCTCAAGGGAAGATTGAGAGAGTTCTTCCAAAGAGAGGTGTGTAGGTGCTGAGCAGGCGGGAGCAGTGTGGGCCCCCCATGGTGGGGAAGGCTCATGGCCGTCCTGTGGACAGGGGGGCTTTCATCATGAAGGGGGGCATCATTTTGTGTATCTGCCCAGGTTCAGTGTGTTCTTGTGTTTCTGCACAAAGACATCTGGTTGTTCTTGAGCCAGACATTTTGCAGTATTTAAAAGAGAGTGTGTGTATGTGTCGGGGGGAGAGGGCGATGTGTGCTTTGGTGACTTTTATTTTTTTTTAATATTTATTTTTTAGTTGTAGGTGGACACAATATCTTTATTTTATTTTTATGTGGTGCTGAGGATCGAACCCAGTGCCTCACGCATGGTAAGTGAGTGCTGTATCACTGAGCCACAACCCCAGCCTGACTTTTATACACACACACATTTTATATATTTGTGTGTGTGTATTTTTTTTTTTTTTAGTTGTCAATGGACCTTTATTTTACTTATTTACATGCGGTGCTGAGAATCAAACCTAGTGCCTCCCATCCACTCTACCACTGAGCCGCAACCCCAGCCCCTGCATTGGTGACTTTTGACATATTGTGCCAGTATATGCAAACTAATAAGACCCTTCAAACATTTGGAATTAGTCCTTGTGAATATTCAGGATAAGAATGAAGTGCACTGAAAGCCGGGAAGATGCAGGAGGGTGGTGGTGGCTCTGGGGTCCTAATGGAAATGGGGTGCATTTTCTTTCTTTTCTCATGGCCCTGGGAATTGAACCCAGGGGTGCTCTGCCACTAAGCTATGTCCCCAGCCCTATGAATGAATTTATTTGAGACGTGGTCTTGTTAAGTCGTACAGGCTGGCCTTGAACTTGGAATCCTCCTGCCTTAGCCTGCTGAGGAGGTGGGATTCCAGGTGTGCACCACTGCGCCAGGTGTGAGATGGTTCTCACAGTGGGTGTAGCTATGTGACAGGAAGGACTTAGAAGGTCTGCTGGAAGTAGGGGGCTTTGCTGGGCCAAGTGTGCGGCCCTCAGGGCCCGCTCAGGTGGTGGCAGGTGAGAGCTGCCTCTGCCCAGGTATGAGTACTTGCTTCCAGGGCTCGGCACTCTCCCTTCTCGTCCCAGGCATTTTGGTCACAGCCTGTTCTCCCATCCCTCTGGTATGTGGCACCCCTTTCCCATGAGTGCTTGGCAGTAATAAGTGCCCAGTAGATGTTTGTGGATCGAGTGCCTTTCCTGAGTGTCCTACCGCACTTTCCGACAGATGTGTGGACTGACGAACGGATGCTGCCCTGTCCCTGCTCTCAGACCCCGGAGCTTTGACCTGAAGTCCCTGGTGGTGGGTGTGTGCTTCCTTGTGTAGCTGCTGGTTGGGGCCCTAGTGTCACTTCTCACAGTGGAATGAAGCTTCTTCTTGGCCACATGCCTTTGGAGAAGTGGCTCAGTGCTGAGCCTCAGTTTCCAACTACCTGAATTCAGAGGAAGTGAATTCACTTAGATGGGCACTGTGTCCCAGTCAGACCTGGTGTGTGGCAGCTGACTTCCCTGCATCTCACGCCCTGCAGGGCTGAGCCTGTGTTACTTCTTGACTTGTGCCCCTGGCCTCACATCACACGTGGAGTTAAGGGGACAGGTGTTTAGCAAGCGGACAGATGTGTGGACTGGATTCATTTGGCTCCCTTACGTGGCCTCAGATCTTCTGGAAGTTGGGGGGCGGCTGCCTACTGTCAGGGAGCTTGTGGGCTCCTCCATCAGCCACCCACTGCGTGGAACTGAACTTTCCTAATTCGGTTACCCCAAGGTCAGCCATGGCCAGGGCAGGTAGCAGCGTTCTCATCCTGCAGGGTAGAGGGAGCCACGTGAAGACTGGCCAGGGAGGCCGTGGGGCGCTGGCGGAGCTGGTGTCCACGTGAGTCTCTTGGGCGGCTGCAGCAGCCTGCCGGCCGCACACGGGGGCTCAGACCACAGGACGTATTTCTCACAGTTCTGGAGGCCACAAGTCCCTGACCAAGGTGCAGCAGGCTTGGCTTTGCCAGGGCCTCTCTCCTTGGTCTGAGGATGGCACCTTCTTACCGTGGTGGCTTCTTACCAGGTGGCTTTTTCCTGGTGTGAATCCTGGACTCTCACAGGGACACAGTTACATTGGATCAGGCCCCACCCTGTGACCTCATTTATCCTTAAGGCCTCCTTGAGGGCCCTGTCTGTGATGACAGTCTCCATCAGTGTTGGGACTGCAGTGTGGGGGCTGGAGGGAGCTGCTTTGGGTCTGTAACGGTGCCCTCCTGCCCTCTGCCCCCGTCTGAGGTCTGAGGTTTTGCCTGTAGCAGCATCACAGGTTTTGCTATGACTCAGATGGAGGCTTCAACCCTGGGGCTGTGTCATGGGGCTGGTAGGGGTATGGGGTGGGGGTGCTGCCATTGACTTCCACAGTGGACCTGACCAGATACGGTGATTTCTCCCCCTGAGTGGAACGATTTTCTCTCTTGATTGTACCATATCCTTACATTTATTTATTCATGATATCTTTATTTTGTGATCTCTAAATTTTATATCTTACACCTTTACTTTAATTGAGGTTGCAGAGATTGAATTTTTCCTGGGGAAAAGTAATAGTTGTGAGGTTACCATTTTATAAAAAATTTAAAAGAATGTGTGTTTAGATGTTTTAAAAAGATCAAATGGAATATGAAAACAACGTGAAATCTGGTTGAAGAATGGAGGCTCTTGTCCCAGGGCTTCCCTTGGCCCCCCACTTGGTTATTGCCCCAGTTCACAGAAGAGGAAGTGGGAGTTCAGCCGGGCGGGACTGTGGGAGGCACAGAGGGAGGACCCAGCCACCAGCTGGCCTGCATGCTGTTGGAGGAGGAGGACAGGGACCGTCTCCCTTTGCCCGAGGTGACTCTTCTGCTGCCTTCCTTTCGCTTGGTTCATTTCACTGTGAAACTCGGGTATTTAATCCACGTGGATCCGTGTGAGTGCTTACGCCGCTCGGTGGATTGATGGAATAGGATCAAGAGTCTTAGAACCCAGCTCTGGGAATCCCTGTGACTGGCTCCTCTTTCACCCTGATGGTGATCTCTGAAGACTTTAAAAGTTTTTAGATAAAGACTTAAGAAAGTGACAGAAATAATGTTGTCTATCCACCAAATCCACCCCCCCCCCCCCCCCCCCCCCGCAAATTACGCCTTGCAAGAGCTTATGTGGGTCTGTGCCTCTGCCCCCCCTGGCCTTGGCTTTGGGGAATTCGCTTTGATCTCCTCTTTCTGTGACCCGAGAGCCTGCATGGCAGTTGCAGGTCAGCTTGTGTCAGCTGTCCCCACAGTCAGCCACAGGCGTGGCGCTGAGCTCTGAGATGGCTCTGCAGCTGATGTTTTCTGCTGTGGTGCAAAGAGCAAGAGGAGACTTGAGGTTTCCCGGAAGATGGCCTCCTCCTTCACACGGACCAAGAAGCAAGTGCACCGTAAGCTTTGCAGTCCCCAGTCACCTTTGCTGTCAGTGAACCTGCACCTCCACCCCAGGAGAAGGCTGCCCTTTGGGTGTGCTTCCTGAGTGCCCTCCAGTGTGTGCCTTGCCCGCTGGCCCTACACAGTTCTGGACAGCAAAGTCGTCAGAGCCATCTTGACACATTTGAATCTGGTACTGTTAATGACATCAATTTGTGGGTTATGTGACAAGGATCATGTTAATTAGCTTATTAATTGTTTTAATCCTCACAGCAGTTCAGAGACACTGTTCCTGCTTTATAGGTGTCAGAATCTGAGACAAAGAGTGTTGAGTGATGCTTCATCCCTTGCCCCTCCGGGGGGGCCAGTGATGAGCAGAGAAGCTGTGGAGTTGGTGTGGAGGTCTGTACTCAGGTGTGCACATGGGTAGTGTGTAGTATAGTAACTGGAGGCAGAGGAAACATGACGCTTGCATTTTTTTGAGCTAATTATTTTCTAAAACTCAGCAAAAACCTTGAGCACTCAAGTGCATGGAGCAGCTGATGGGCTCCCGAGCATCCCAGCCGGCCTTAGCTGTGCTCAGCCCGTGGCCATGTTTGTGTCCTCTGTGCCCTGCACCTTCAGTATTATTTTAAAAGTGAATCTCAGACACTCCATCCATAAATATTTCAGTCTTTTTGTAAAGAAAATGTTAAAACAGGCACACACGACCATGCTGCCGTTGTCACAGGTGAACAAATCAGCAGTTCCCAGGCCACCACATGCAGTCAAGTCCTGCTTGCCACTCGCCTCACGGACATTGGGACTGTTTCTCTTGAGCTTGTGTTGCCGTCAGGATCGGGTGATGTCTGCATGTTGCAGTGGGCCGTCCTTCTCCCGTCCCTGGCCTGCAGGTACACAGCCAGCTCCTTTCCCGCCGTGCTGCCGGCTTGCTGGGCCCTGCTCCTGCAGGCTGGGGTTGGCTCTGGACTGCCTCCCTGTGCAGCTGGTCTGCAGGGCCCTCTTCATCTTTTCCCCTAAGCGGTTCCCATGGTGGTTATGGAGGGGGGTGTGTGTGTAGATCCAGCTCTGTTGGTTTGGCTTGGTTTTCTCCTTGCTCTTTGGGAAGAACAGACCTTGCGTTTGTCCCTGTAGAGGTGGCACCTGCTGGCGATGGGTCACCGGTTAAGGCAGTCAGGTGGCAGAATAGCTGTCCTTAATTGTTCATGGTTTGTTAAGATGAAGACTTCTGTAAACAGTACCTGTCAGGGCACACGGAGAAGGCAAGGTAACTCCCTTTATTTGCTAATTTAAAAAATAACAAGTTTTGGCTTAATGGAATCCCACTGAAGGCGACTAATTTTGTGCCATCGTGAGCTGATGGAATCAAGCATATTCCGTGCATCTCTGTGAGGCTACCGTCCTCACGGCTGCTTGGATGGTCCCATCTTCACTGGCGAAGGACCCTCGAGAAGGCTCCAGTGTTATTTATTTATTTATTTTGTGGTGCTGGAGATTGAACTCAGGGCCTTGTGCATGCAAGGCAAGCACTCTATCAACTGAGCTACACCCCCACCCAGCCCTTCCAGTGTTGTTTTGAGTGACATTGGGAGTGTCTTTGCTTCTGATGGTCCAGCTGATGTGGCTCACTGGCCTCTGTCTCTCTAGAGGTCAGGGTGTTCAAGGGCAGGAATTCCAGTGCTCCCTTGCGTTGGCCTTCCCCACAGGAAGGTCTCAGAACTGTAATGCCTGCAGAGCCGCCAGCAGAATGATAAATGGAACAGTTCAAATGTTTTTTGTTTTTTTTTTTACATTTTCATTTCTTTTCATCCTTGGGACACACCTCACTTTGGGGCTATCACCTGCTTCCTGTGTTTGAGCTAACTTGGAAATGGTCTTCTCTAAGGTCATGCTACCCCTCAGGTTCATTTCTTAGTTTATTTTCAGTTTTGAGGACTGTTTTAAAAATAGTTATATAAATAGGAAAAATACTTATATGAATCAGTGTCACATCATCAAAACAAATCCTGAGAATTCTGACTTTGATTTTTTCTTTCTTTTTCTTCTGCTACTGGGAATAGAATCGAGGTACGCTATACCACTGAGCTATGTATATCCCCAGCCTTTTTTATTTTTGATTTTGAGACAGGGTCTTAAGTTGCCTAGGTTGGCCTTGAACTTGCTATCTTCCTGCCTCAGCATCTTTGAGTAGCTGGGATTATAGGTGTATACTCATGCTCAGCCTGACTTCAATTCTTAAAGATGAATTCAAGCTGGGCGTGGTGGTGCACACCTGTAATCCCCAGCTACTAGGGAGGCTGAGGTAGGAGGATCACAAGTTCAAGGCCATCTTGGCAACTTAGAGTTTATCTCAAAATAAAAAGAAACAGGGCTGGGGCTGTAACTCAGTGGGGAAAGCCCCCCAGAGTTCATTATTTAAAAAAGAAGAAAAAGATGAATTTGTCACCTTTCCATTTTAATTTTCTCCTCTAATAACTAAATTAGTGCGTGTACATGTGCAGGGTGCGTTAAGAGTTAAGCCCAGGGCCTCGTGCATGCTAAGCACATGCTCTACCACAGAGCTACACCTCCAGCCAAAAATTAAATATTAAAAAAGTATTGTTTATACTTTCTAAATATAAGCAAATAGGAATATCTGGCGTGTGGTGTGACCTCAAGGTGGGGGCGTGTGAACACATCATGTCCTCCTTAGGCAGGTGCAGGTGCCCTTCTGTACTTCAGACCACATTCTGGGGACTGCTCATTCTGTGGCCTCCAGAACTGGCCTCTTGTGAGGCTCCTTCCAGCTGAGTAGCCAGGCCCTTGCTCATGGGCATTGGGATCTACCTTTTCTTTCCTATTTAAAAAATGCTGTAGAGTATGCATTTATCTTTCTTATTTCTTGATTTTTCTTGAGAGGTGTTTGAAGGCCCTGGGTGTGATCAGAGTGCACCATCTCTTCAGTTCCTAGAGGTAGGCAAGGCCCTGAGGTGTCCTGGAGGGAGCTTAGGGTCTGCACGGGGACAGGCACCTTCTGATGGCTTCTGCATCCAGCTTGTACTGGCTGCTGGCAGGGGCTGGAGATGGGGCTGTGGAGGTCAGGCTGGAGGCTTGGTGAGAGGGCGGTCCTCATAAGTGGCCTCACCGAGGCAGGCCCAGTGGCTTTGGGGGCAGACATCGACTGGGCATGGTTGATGGGCACAGGGCATGGTGCAGGGCTGAGAAGTGGGGTTGGAGTCCAGCCGCCTGGGCTGTGTCTGATGTGCCCAGCTACGCGTCCTTGCCCTGGTCAGCGAAGCCTCTGAGCTCACAGAGCCATCCTGCCTGTGGCCCATTGCATTGTGGTTGTGAGGGCAGGAAGTCGAGGCCACAGGAGCAACCCAGGACCGCTGGGGAGGCGGGGATGGCCGGGTTTCAAGGGGGGAGGGAGGTGTGAGCCAGAGGGGTGCTTGGTGGATCTGGCCCTGGAGGGAGGGAGGGAGGGAGGCTGCAGAGATGGGGGGTGGCAGTGCAGTGAGCCAGCCGTGTCGGGGCCTGAGGAGCTGAATGTCTGTCCCCAGCTGTGTGGGAGTGTGAAGGTGGCAGGATGGAAAGCAGGCGTGTGCAGGGGGAGAAGAAGTCTCAGTGTTTGTGCCTTAGCCCGTGTCCTCTGCAGAGCTGTGCTGAGGGTACAGCCTGGCTGGAAGGCTGAAGTTCATGGGTATGTCTGTTCAGGGCTGCTGGAGAGATGGCTTGTATCCCTGGGCAGTTGGCAAGGGGAAGAGGGTGGGCATCGTTTCAATTTTGGCGATTGGCATGGAGGATGTGACGTGGGCCTGTTTGTCCGCGTGGGCTGCTGTAGAAGATACACCACAGCCTTTGGGTGGCTTAAAAGACATTTATTCTCACAGCTCTGGAGCCTGGAAGATCAAGATCAGGGCCGGGAGATTCCGTTCCTGGGAAGGGTCTTTTCCTGGCTTGTGGATGGCTTCCTTCTTCTGTGTCCTCACATGGAGGGCAGGGAGAGGGGGCACTGTCCTTTACAGGGGACACAGTCCCTGTGACCTTGTCTGAATCTCCTCCCCTCCCAGAGGCCCCGCCCAACATTGTCGCTCCAGGGGTTGGGCTTCAACGCGTGGACTGGGGGGACACAGCTTCCGGTTCGTGGCAGGGTGAGCACCTGGTGGCTGATGTCTTTTGCCTGTGCCTCAGTCCGTGCTCCGAAGGCACCTCTTCTTTGCTGTGTCAGTCCTGTCTAGTGCGGCGCTGGGACATGGGGACAAGGTGATGGTCAGGGTGTTTCAGGAGAGGATTGCTTTTCCAAACAGCAGGGTTTGCCAGTGCCCACTGTTGTTGATGGATGGCATCTCGCTGAGGTTAGTCCTTGGCACAGGTTCCCATGCCCACTGCTGGGGCAGCTGTCCCGTGAGCTCCTTGCCAGCCTCCAGTGACCCTCACATACGCCCACCGGGGTGCCTGTTCCACTCACAGGAGACAAGCGTCCACCAGCTGTAAAGAAGCGTCCCGGGATGCACCGTGTGGTGTGGACTGGGAGGCAGCGGTCAGGGGGCTTGAGTGGATCCACCACGGCCACTGTGTGGTCCAGCCAGCGCGTGGGTTGTGCTCTGCTCCCCACCCGTGCAGGAGCGTGGTGGTGCGTCTCCTCTGTAGTGAGGGCTGAGGGCGAGCCGTGCTCTGACCCCTTCAGCATCGTCACTGCTCCTGGTGGAGCAGCTTTGTCACCCAGCATCCGGCTGAACTTCTGGGTTCCCGTGGTGTATGCGGCAGACCCTGGACCTAGTGACACCCAGGGACTTGGCTCTGGTTGGGAGTCCTGCCCAGACCCCGTGAGGTGACACGGGGGGGTGAGCCGTGGGATGCACAGGAGCAGCGTGGCAGATGTGACTCAGTCCTGCGCCACTCTCCTGTCTGGCAGGAGAAGTGCGGTGTTCTCAGGCCGTGCTCTGTGGGAGTGCGCGTTGGTATCAGCATGGCCGCACCAGGCGGCAGGAAGTGCTGAGCCTTGGAGCCCAGGCGCTGCAGGAACAGGGGACATAGTGCAGAGGCAGTTGTCACAGTCGCTGTATAGGACTGAGCCCCGGGCGCCAGGCAGTTCCAGTGGGACCCAGTTACCACCCTCCCTATGGCCTTCCTCCTGCCCGAGGGCCCTGGCAGTGAGAGTTCCGCTTGCCTGTGGTGGGAAGGAGAGCACTGTCCTTGGAGAGGGAGCCCCAGCAGTGCCCTTGTACCTGGAGGAGGGACTGCATGTTGCAGGACAGAAGACGGCAGGTGATGCGGGCCCCTTCCTTCCGGGTGGCACGTCTCAGACCCCAAAGTAACTGGCTGGTGGGACTCTCCAGAGAGCACCCGTCTTCTTGGTTTGCTTGGAGGATACTGCTGCCAACCAGTTATTAAAAACCTAGCAAACATGATTCTTTGCACAAGTTCTAGGTAAAATGTCTCTCTTTGCAAGATAGGATTTTTCATTAAAAAAAAAAAAAAAGCTTTAGTGTTGGGGTTGTAGCTCAGCAGTAGAGCTCTCGCCTAGCACGTGTGAGGCCCTGGGTTCGATCCTCAGCACCAAATAAAAATAAATAAGTAAAATAAAAAAAAGTATTGTGTCCAACTACAACTAAAAAGAAAGCTTTAAAATGTTCTACATTTAAAATGTCATTCTTAGTCTACAGAATGTGAATGCTACCTTAAAATGTCAGGGTTGGATTTCTTATGGCTTATAGATGAGACAGGCATGAAATTTAGCAGAGAAAATTGAGGTTGATTACTTTCGTTTACTTCCTGTTTTGAGGTGGTAACTGTTTCATGTTGAATTTGTATTTTATGCCAGTGCCTCTTTTGAAAGCCAAGGTACTGTTGGACTCTCCTGTGGAGACTGAGAGGACTAGTTTATAAAGCAGGTGGACTGGGAGGCGGTCGTAGCTGCATGGCCATTTCAAAGTCAGGGCTGCTCAGCCAGATGAGTGCAGAAACCCACCGCTTCCCTGGGTTGAGGGGCACCAGTGCGGCCCTCCGCGGTGGGCATGCAGGAAGGGCTTAGGTGGGTCCCAGCCGCCCAGGCCTAGTCTCTGCTGTGACAAGGCTGAGGTGTGACTTTTGCCTTTGTTTATGACTCATCCTTGCTTACTTGGAGACTGCAAATTGGATTTTGTTTTTGAACAAGAAAATAATTTGAAAATGTAGAATATCCCTCTTGCAACCCCTTTACATAAAGAGGTCTAAGAAGCCTCCTGCGAATAAGTTAGAGAGACGAGGAGTGAATTATCTGCAAAAGGAGAAAAGAAACTTTAAAAAAATGGAAAAGAAGTCTTATAAGCCAGGAACGCTACAAGATTGTTGTTTATGAATTAAGGTCGGGGGTGCAGGTGAGTACTCGAGCCCTGGGATGGCAGGGAGCGAGCCACGGCTGTCGCCAGGTGGGGGTTGGGGCTTTGGTAGCTTCTTGCTCTAGGTTGAGAAGACTTGGGGTTTATCCTAAGCGAAGAAGTCAAGGCGCCACATCCTTCCTCCTAAACTGTGCATAAATGTGGGTGAGTTGTGTCCAAAAAACACAGGCCCGCTGCCACCCGTGGACTGGATGCAGCTCTCTTTACAGGAAGCTTTTATCAGCTGCTAGGTAGGACTGCCTCCTAGTTTGTCTTTCAAATGGAAACGGTGTCAAGCTTGGCCTCCCTGGAACTGTAGGAGTGAAATGAAACCACTGTGCGGCAGGTGGGGGTTCCCTTCCTGACAGGCGGTCATCTGCAGGGATGGGGTATTGGAAAATCCCTTGGCCCCGGGACGTGGGGAGAGATGTGTGGGAGGAGGACCATTCCGAGGGAAGCAGCCACCAGCCAGATTCTCGGTGTCAAGGTGAGGCTGGTATATGTTTAAATTGACCTAAACCATGAAGTCATTAGTCATGGAAAATAGGCCTGCGTGAACCATCCTGTGATTTTAAACAGACGATGATCTTAAGCATCTGCATTTGTGTGGCTTGCAGAGACGGGGAGAACATGGCTGAAGCCTCGGGTCCAGAGACTCGGTGTTTTCGGTGTTGGTGGACAGCACCCCAGGGTCCTCCTTGCTTTCCGTCACGTCTGTGAGTGGAGGCTGCGCAGGCCTGACACCCCCGTTCCACACCCAGCAGTGGAGCTGCTGGAGCATCCGTGCAGCTCGTCCTCTTGAATGAACGGATGTTTCGTGATCAGCCACCCTTGGTTGGGTATTTAAGTTGCTTCTGAGTTTTACTGCTCTGAGCAGCCAGTATAAAGGACGTTTGTGTAAGAGTCTCTCTGAGCTTATCTTTGTGCAGTTATCCTCAGGGGTAACACCGTTTTGTCAGAATTTAAAACATAAAAATAACATGCTGGGCATTTGCTGCAGAACTTTTGCACCGGTTCACTTTCCAACCAGGAGGCAGACCCTACCCCTGGCAGGACCATCGCCTTCTGCGCAGAGTGGCTGAGGGGCCCGGCATCGGCCTCACCAGCCTGCAGGGGCATCTTCTTCCCCTCTGCCCAAGAGCTCGGCTGGCCACTTGCACACTCAGGCCACCCGCCACCACCCTTTCCTTCTGCTGTTTCTTCTGCCCATAATTTCTTAGGCTTCTCAGGGGTTTTGATGGTGAACTCCAGGCTGATTTCAGGCCCAGAATCAGTGAGAAGGAGAAGTGACCACCCCGGAGAGCTGAAGTGCCGTGTGGGGTTGAGCATGGCGAGGTGCCCGAGAGATCGTCCTCCGCTTGTCTGGTGACAGATGGGCCTCTGCGGATTTGCTGTGACCATGCTTCCATGCCTCGGTGTTGGAGGGCAGGCCCCGGCCTCATCTGTGGGCCCAGTGTGATCAAGGTCTGTGATCCCTGCCCGTGGTTATTGTTCTTCTCCTCTTTTCCCCATTGTCAGCAGCCAGTGCCAGAGGCTTTGGAGGGTCACAAAATGCCTGGTCCTCTGAGGGTTCGCTGTCTAGTTGCTGTTCAGCTGATTTGAAGGGAGGCCTCCGTGGCGTGCACGGCCTTGGCACAGTTAGGATATTGATCCTTTAGGTGTGGAGTCCTCCAGCCTGCTGGCCATAAGACTGCGCCTGGGGTGCGTCGCCGTGTGCTGAGCGTGGTGTAGGCTGGCCACCTCTTACCAGTCAGATCAGGTGTGGTGTCCGCGTGGGCCTGTGAAGGATCTGGCAGGAGCTGCCGTTGGTGTGGGCATGTGGAGTGTGCCTGGGTCCAGGACAGGTGTGCAGCCAGCATCAGTCTGGCTGCTTCTGCGGAGTCAATGCAGGGCGTTTGAGAGCTCAGCTCCCCATGTCACGGAGCCGGGATGTGGAAGGGAATGCAGAAACCTGCCTTCTGGTTATTTTCCTTACTGTATCCATCTGTCTCCAAGTAGATGATCCCCGGTGAGATGCATTCCTTGTTTGCATGTGAACCTTCATGGAGACCGTCAAGTACCTCGTCCCCTTGGTGTGGCCCACAGGCCAGGCTGTTGGAAGTAGCCTTTGGACAATTAAGAGAAAGTGAAGCAGGGTGGGCAAAAATCTGGTTCCCAGAGCTCCCCAGGGGAGCTGCTAGGAGGGAGTGGGGCTGGGCAAAGGCTGTGCCCATCTTAATAGGGTGACAGGTGTAGACGTACCTGTTCTGTGGGATTGGAAGGTCAAATTAAGGCTGTTGGAGCCTTTTCAGTCTCAAGCCTCACGTGGTTTGGGGTAGGGGTAGGATTGGGGAGGCAGGATTGAGCCCCGAGTACTGAGAAGGTGGTGGCCTGTCACCAGCCACTGTCCCGAGAGCACTGGTAAGCCTTGCAGTGACGGTGAGCCCCGGCTTTGCACTGTAGGTGCCCTTGGGGGACGCCCTTCGCCCGGCCTCCCGGCAGCAGGTCAGTGAGCGGCTGGAGTGAGCTGCTGCAGCGCCCTCCCTGCCCCTTTCTGCAGCTTCTACTGCAGCCTCCATTCCCTGCCCTTTCAGCTCCCGGAGGCCGCCTGCCCGCGCTGGCCCTGGCCCCTTGGCCTCCTCAAGCCAGCGGTGCAGCATCTTCCCGTCTCCCTCTGGGTCTGCTCTCCTCCTCTCTGCTCTTTTGCTTTCCTTCCGTCTTACAGATCCGGTGGCCATGTGTTTACCATCTGGGTAGACCAGCAGCGTCTCCATCCTAAAGCCTTCAGCTCACAAAGCCCCCTTTGCTATGTCAGGTGGCGGTCACAGGATCAGGGGATTTGGATGCGGGGGTCACCATGTTCTGCCCGCCTCAGTCCCCTTACTCTCTCTCTCTCCTGAGAGCTGGCTTTTCTCACTGTGGGAGACAGAGACTCTGTACCCTCTTGTCACTGGGAGGTGATCTCAGGTCTCTCTGGTGTCCGGAGACTTCCACTTCAGTTTAGGAAGCCCATCAGGAAGCGGGTAGCCGAGTCCCATTTTGGGGTGTTCAGCGCCGACTGGCCAACGTGTGTGCACATGCAGCTGGCTCCGCTCAAGGACTCCGACTTGGGAATCACAGCTGCTCAGAGTGGCGCTCTGGGCTCTGCCTTCCCTGAGGAGGGATCCCCTGTCTGCTGGGAGGCAGGGCTTCGCCCGTGGCCTTTGCAGCCAGCTGCCCTCGGGGCTCGTCTGCACTGAGGTGCCTTGCTCTCCCTCCGCAGCTCTCCCAGCAGAGCGGACTCGTATACCTGTGCCCTCCCCTTGCTGTGGGGACTCCCCTTCAGTGCTGCCAGGGGCTGGCTGTCCTCATCCCCCAGTCTTCTCAGCCCCAGCGCTCCTGAGCTGACCCTGCCCATGTCACCTGTCACTTTCTGCCTTGAGATTCGGTAGCAGTTCACGCAGGGTCCTTTGATGACATATCCACAGTGGGAAGGGGAGTCGGGGGACTCCGGAGGAGGTGCTTGTCCAGGTTTTAGAACTGTAAAAAGGAGAATGTAGGAGAAAAGGAAGAGTTGATCACAGGTAGAATTTGTAGGGAATAAATCTTCCTTTTATTTTGATCATAAATGTGAGTTGTATGATGGTATGGAAAATACAGGACCCCACGAAGAGGAGGAGGCCCCGGCCGCTGCTCTCGGGGTGCTTTCTGTTTTCCACCTTTGTGATCAGGAGCATCGAGACTGTGTCTCACATATGGTGATGTGCCTAGGTATTCCCCTACACAATCTTTGTTTGGTGACGTTTTTCTGTGTCTTCACTTTTTTCATCAGATTCTCCCCATTTTTATAATTGCATAACATTTAATCATGTGGATGTGTTGGGATTGACCTTCCTAAACCAATTTTTAAAGAACTTTATCTGAATACTTTAAATAGATATTGATGAAAGTTAATGTGTTAAAAGTGAGGAAAAGGAAACTAAGACCCCCTGCCTCAGGCACCCCTTTCTTTAGTACTGCTGTGCGCTGGCTGGGTGCCGGCTGGGTGCCGGCTGGGTGCTGGCTGGGTGCGGCTGCCTCCTCCGGAGCCCTGAGGGCTGGTGGTCCAGGGTTAACTGGGAGCCTGCTGCTGCTGCTTTTCTAAGTCAGGAAGCACAGGGTCCTTTCCTAAGCACCAGCCTGTTCCTGGTGTTTAATGCTCCTTATGCTGTTGTTTGAAGAGAAAAAAAAAATAATTATTAAGAAATTGCCATTGATCTTTAGAAAGAAGACACAAACCCATAAGCATGTCTGGTTGCTAGGTCTGGTGGGAGTGAGTTGATGAGGCCAAGTCACAGCCGCATGCAGCCGGGAGCATCCAGGATGGGTGGAGTTTCAGTCCTGCTGTGTTTTTAAGAAAAACAAAAAAAATTTTTTTTTCCTAATCTAATGATTATCCATTAAAATCCAGAAGTGGTCAGGTTCACTAAAACCATAATCATCCATGTTCTGCTGGGAGAGGTTTTCACTTTCTTCTTTTTAAATTTAATGATGATCCAAGTGTTTGTGGCAGGCAGGAAATCAAGCACATTTTAATAGGAAACAGTAAGAAAGCTTAATGGACTAATTTTTCTGGATGAGATTTGTAGAGAATGGTTTTAGGGAAATGTGTACATCCATTACTCATTAGTTTTCTATATTATAATTACCATTGTCTAGAAACACGTCAGATAATTAGAACTGGGTGGCATTTTGTGCTAAGGATCAAAACAGAGATCTTGCTAGGAATGTTGGGTGAACTGCACTCTGGCTGGCATGAGCATGTGGCAAGCGTCCCCTCCTGTTTGGAGATTCTTGGCTGGGCTTCACTGGATTCCTTTGGTCTTTGCCCTAATGAGAGGCCATGCCTGGGACTTTGGCACTGGGAGGCTGGCAGGGGGACTGGTACTGGGGTTTTCTCATGTGTGGGAAGCTGTCGCTGCTCTGTGCCCAGCTCACAGGGCTGGCCCTTCCCTGCCTGTTCCTCTGCCAGAAGCATCCTGCTGGGCTGAGAGGTGGTTGGTGTTGAGAGGTGGCTGGTTTGGGCTGGGTGAGTGCTAGCTGACTGGGCTCTTGTGCACAGAACCAAGCAGTTCTGACCTTCTCTGTACCTCATGCAGAGAACTCTGATGGGGGCTGTGGGGTAGAGGGGATGGGCCCAACCAGCATTTCTGTAGCACCTGGTGGGAGACTGAGACTTCTGCAGATAGCCTCAGGTGATGCTGTCACTGGTGGCCTGCAGGGCCAGCATGCCCTTGGTGTTCTGTCCTCTTTCAAGAAGTGGCATGGTGTCCAGACCCTACTCTCCCACTGGCCCCTGGTGGCTTGGGCAGAAGGCTTAGTGGATGCTCTGTGTTGCTCTTTGCAAAATAGCTAGGTCACATGCAACTCCTGGGGCTGAGCTGAAGATGTGGGAGGTAAAGTGCCTGCCATCCTGTTACAGGTGCATCTGTAAGTGACCAACAGAAAGTGGCTGCTGTGAGCTTGCGGGAGTTCAGCAAGACATTTCCGTTGTCTTGGTGTGCTCTGAGGGCTGGGTGCTGGCTACGTGCACACCTGAAGATAATGTGGTGTCTGCCTGCAGTGCCCAACTACGCTGGTGACGTTCTTAGAAGACACATCTGTGAAGGTTGGGCTGACGCTGCTTCTGCAGAGCCCGGGTGGCTCCAGGGCTGTCTAGTTTGGAGAACGGAGGCCCCGTCTAGCAGGCGTTGTCTGCACACAACTGCACATGTTACGTTATTAGTTCAGTCCTGGTGTATGTCCACCATTCATCACATCCTTGTGCCTGAGTTACACTGTGACTCGGTTTCCCCACCCAGTGGTGCAGGGACAGTGGCAGCACCTCTTCAGAGTAGCACTGTGAAACTCACAAGCAGAAACCTGTGGACACGCCACACGTGGGCGAGTGCGGGGCTGGCCGTGGTCGGGGCATCTTGTTGCAGCCTCACTCTTGAGCCTTCAGAACCCCCCCGGGATGAACCGTGCGTCGTCCTTCTGACACCTTCTCCGGCACAGCCAGTGGACCTCTAGCAGACCACAGCCCTGCGGAGCCCAGAGCCGCTTCCCCTCGCACATGCCTCTGGCCCTCCTGTCCTCCTAGGGTCCAGCTGGCTTGTCTGGAGGCCAGGAAGGTGCCGTCACAGAGGGCAGGGGCTGCCCTGCCGGCTCGCCCTTGGCCCTTGGCGGGAGAGTGCTGGCTTGGTGGCCCTGGCTGCCGCCTGCATTTCATCTGTGCTGCTTTTCAACGTGTGCAAGTGCGCGCGTGAACTTCCAGGGGAACTGAGTAAAGAAAATGAAGTAGTGTGCGCGATGGGCGAGTGTATTGAAGAGGGTGTGAGGTCGCGCGCCTGACCCTCGTTATTGTCAGTCACTACTAAATGAAATTAGAACTTCACTGCCCGCTTCCCCCGTTGGGGCGCAGGAGGAATTGATCTTAGGGTAGTATTTTGGATGTGAAAAACACATGAAATGAAGTCCCGTCCTCTTTATCCTCCCCTCTCTCTGTTCTGCGCGGCAGGCAGTAAGGAGTGGCGTCCTGGCAAAGGTTTCCTCAAAGACCCCGGGGTGCGGCCGAGCGAGGCGGGCGCCTGCCGCAGCCCTTTCATGCTCTCTGCCGACAGCGGCTCACTTTCATTTTCTAGAGAAAAGCCTTTCTGCCGCCTTGAACAAAACTTGTATTTTCATGCCTAATAAGTGCGAGTGTGGCACACAATGGGCCTGGAGAGTCTGCATATCCCGGGAGGCAGCCTCCACCTTCCAGAACCTTCTGGTAGTGGGAGGCATGGGGTTTGGGGTGCAAGCCCCAGGCAGGACTGGCCTCGAAGCTTGGCAGTGTGGCTATGGTGGCCTTGCTGCCTTGCCTTGCTGGACGCAGTGGCTTTCGCCTCCGTCTCTGTTGCTTGCTGGCCCCGAGCTGCCTCTCCGGCCTCGCTGACACTCTTTAAGTTTGGTTTCATTGCTTTAACGTTTCCCCGGACCAGCAGTCTCCTTTTCCATCGGGTGAGGGTCTGTTAGCTGTTCAGTTTTCCACGGAAACGGCCTCCTGTGGTCTCTCGGGTGTGTGCCTGTGGTCCTGCTGACCCCTCACCATGCACTCCTGGGTGCTGCCGCCCGCAGTGCATGGTGGGCTGGGCTCAGGGCCGAGCGGGCTCCGGGGTGAGCAGCATGTTCTCCTGAGCTTCCCGTGCAGGTGTCTGCAGACTGGCTGGTTACAGGGGTTAAGTGTCCTCTCTTCTGAGCTCCCAACCAGTGGCTCTTTTCCTTCTTATCCTGCTTCTTCCATACCACTCCTCCAGTCTGACAGACGGACAGCCCCAACTCTCGGCTGCCAGGTGTGGGGCCTTGTTCTTCTGTCTGTTCATTTGTTCACTCCATCACAGGTGAGTGGCTGCTGAGTGCTGGGTCCCAGGCTGGGTGCTGGGGATGCACACCTGCCTGCAGGGTGCATGTATTTAGGGGGTCAGGAGGAGGATGCAGACAGTAGAGGAGGTTCCGCAAGTATACGCCGCAGTGACTGGTAAAATGGACACGGAGCCAACCTAGCGGGGGAGGGGTGGTAATGTGCATGTGGGTGGGTGCAGGACATCAGACGCAGAGGACGCTAGGGATACAGCTGCCTCCCGGGGATGGTTGCAGCTCCAGGCCAAGGAAGGGAAAGGCAGAAGTCTGGAGGTGCCCAAGGAGTGGAGGGAGAGGGAGGAGCAGCCCAGAGGCCTGGGGCCAGATAATGGGCCTCTTGGAGAGGTTAGCCCTGAGGTCCCTGCACACTTGGGCTCATGCCCCAGCTCCCCCATTGCTGGCCACTTGAAAAAAAGGAGCCTTAGGAACTTGAAGCACTTCACATAAAAACTGCCAATATAATTCTCTTATTGTTACTGATATTAGCATTTCGGAACCGTGGGGCTTTCCAGTTCACATTGTTGAACTCTGAATCCAGCCCTGTAATTAGTAATTATCGCAGCCACTGAGATGCCGCTGGCTGTGTGTCATGGGTGTGTCAAGGCTGAAGTAGCGGAGTGATCTTGCTGCGAACTTGCTGCCGGCACTCCTCACTCGAGTTTTCTTCCTTACTGTATTATGTCAGCTTAGCCACATTTTATATTTTTTGCTTCTGTCATCAGAAAAGCTGGTATGCTTTCCCCTAAATAGCAGGCTTGAGGTCTTTTTCTAATATTTTGTACCAACCACACTAAGTGGCATTGTGTTAGCTGTTAATTCGTATTTTCTGTGGCTGCTAACATGCCCAATGTGATCATAACTGTTGCATGCTCAAGACAAAAGGGCTCACGGTTTATGTCCTGCTGTCCCAGGATGAATCCGGGGAGTCCCCGGGCCATCTGATCCACTCTGTGCTGTGGCAGGAGGTCAGAGTTCTGCTGGGGTGCCTTGGGGTCTGTGGCGGTGAAGACTGGGTGCTTCTGCCTACAGGACAGAACCGACTCCCCAGAGCAGGGCGAGGTTGGCGCTGGCTGTGGCATGTCCTATCTGTGGGGCTGAGGAAGGAACACAGCATCTCACTTTGTGTGAGTTTCATTGCGGGACCCGAGTCTGTTGGATCCAGCTCCCACTGTGAGGGCGCATGTGCCTCTGGGGGTGGAGGAGAACCTCCGCAGCACTGATGGGAGGGCTGTGGCATCCCACTGTCCCTTCTCTGCTTGGGTTTCCCTGTGTCTTGCTGTGTCCTGGTTGAGGGCTGGGGTCCTTCCCACGGGGGAGACCTGCCTCCCCAACAGAGTTGCCGTCTTTCCTTTCCAGGACCTCTGTGAAGAGTATTGTCCCAGATCACATGGAGTGTTCCAGACCTGGCCCTGGAGTCCAAGTGTGGGAGGTCAGGTTGCCCACAGGAAAAAATAAGAGGAAAGAGACTCTTAAAACGAGCCAGTGCTTTATTATAGCATTTGAAAGCCGTTTCTTCCAATAACTGGAAAATATTTCTGAACTATGATTATTTGATCATAGAGTTTGAAAACCATTTTTTTTCCCCTGGTGGGAAGCAGAAAGAAAACCCTTGGTCATGTCTCATTTGCTGCTGTTTGTTTGTTTACTTTTGGTGCTGGGGTTTGAGCCCACAGTGCTTTGCCACTGAGCTACTTGCCCAGTCCTTTTCATTTTATTTTGAGACGGGGTCTCACCCTCTGAGTAGCTGGGATCACAGGTGTGTGCCACCGTGCCCGGCTCATTGACTGCTTTCTAAAGTGAGGTTTTGTGCTCCATTGTTTGCAGCAGAGGAGCAGCTGTGTCCTGACATTCAGCCTTGCAGATTGTCAGGAAGTGCCGAGAACCAGCGCCTGCCTCTTCCTGACTCCCAGGTCGATCTGTGCGGCTCCGGAAGCCCTCGCAGTGCGCAGCAGTTGGCATGCAGACTTCCCAGAGGTCTAAATACTACTTTTTGTGTAACCACTGCCAGGAAAAAATATGCATGGGCCATGTTAGGTTCTGGGGCTGAGCTTGGATTGTCTCTGTGTCAAAGACACAGGTGCGGAGAGCTGTGATGGTGTTTGGGATCCTCAAATGTGCAGGGAGCTGACCTCGCAGGGGCTTTTCTGATTTATTCTTTTTTAGTATTTTTTAGTTGTGGATGGACACAATACCTTTATTTTATTTTTATGTGGTGCTGAGGATCGAACCCAGTGTTTTCCACTTGCTAGCTGAGCGCTCTACCACTGAGCCCCAGCCCCAGCCCTCTGATTCATTCTTGAGGGACGTGGATGGCCACGTGGGCTGTGCCTGCCAGGGCTGCCTGGTAAGGGGCTCCGGCCCAGCTGTGGGGTTCTGTCTGTGGGTGTGCTGTGCTTCCTTCCTCTTGCTGACTGGTGACTTCTGTGTTTTGGGAGCTCCTCTGTAACGTGGAGGTTCCTCCTGTAATGTGGAGGGGAGGCTCAGGTGTGGGATGGTGCAGGTGCCCAGGGTCGCCCCTGGGTTCCGCCCTGCAGGTGAGGGTTGGCTCATCAGCTTCACACCTCTGTTCTGCTTGTCTCCAGGAGAGAGGATTTCACGGAAGGTGTTTCAGGAGGAGCTAGGTGCCAGTGCCGGGGACAGGAGACAGCGGATGTGAGTGGACATCAGGAGCCACTGGGGGATGCAGGTCTCCTTCCCACTCGTGTCTGGGGCTTGGGGAATTCAGCTCTTTAGTTGGGGCCAGGAAGCACGTAGCACCTGTGTCTGGGGCCACTCCGATCTCGTGTCAGTCTTAGGTCCGCAGGAATGTGCCCCTCACATCCCACTGGGGGCCGTGCTCCTTCAGGGCCCTCCTTCCGAGGAGCAGGCAGGTGACGATGCTGGCAGGCAGGGGCACTTCCCTTTTGTCTTTGCGCTCAGTCCGTTTCTTTATTTTTGATGAGATGGGAACATCTTCTTTATTTATTGGGATGAGGAAGAGCCAGGTTATCAGAAATACAAAAGACTGCATGTTTTAAAAGATGCTGGAAAGCTGTGCGAAGTCTTCCTGCAGCACAGGGAGAGTCGGGGTGAGCGAGTCTCTGAGCGGGGTGCGGGGCATCTGCAGAGGTGTGCCTCCGTGAACGTCACAGTGTTTTCACCAGGAGCACAGAAGTCGTAGCTGCCCTTGCCACATGGCTGTTCAGCTCTATGAACAAAGCGTTGACCCAGACTTGCGGATAGCTGACTCATTTTAAAGTAAAGGCACTATTCGTGCTCATAGTACAAAACAGTATCAATATCAGCAGTAACAGGTCATGATTTTCTTTGGCATTTTCCAGAAACCTTCTTTCTTTCCCTTTTGTGTTTTGTGATACGCTCTTGCTAAGCTGTCTGGGCTGGCCACACACAAGCCTGAGCCTTGTGCCCAGCCTCCTGGGGAGCTGGGACTATAGGTGTGCATCAAAATGCCTGGCTCTGATGTTCTATTCTTATATACGTGTGTATCGCCTACTCTAAAGTGCTTAACTGGGGGTTCTTTTTGGTAACAGCTGTTGGACGTGGTCCTGCATCAGAATGCACCTGTACCCTTGCCTCATGTGGTGGGAACAAACACACCAGGAGGTAAGGAATAAGGGGTGATACCCACCAGCTGCCTCTGGGCATCTTGCTGAGGAGCATTTCAGGAGCCCGTCCTGCATACCTCATGCCCCTTCTTGATTGGATTTTTCACTTCCCCTTCCTGATCCACCTTCCTAATCTTCTGTTCACAATTTCCTTTCATACTTTTGCCTGTTTTATAGACTTTCCACAAATGTAATTACCTGTGTGTGTTTCTCTTCGTTGGCCAAGCATGATTTTGGGTCGTCAGTTAGGATGATGTGTGTAGCCATGATCCACTTTCCTGGCTGTGTAGTATTCCATTTTGAATTGCGTAGTATGTATGCCCAAGGTGTGGCTCTGTCTTATTTCAAATGGCTACGTTGTTTTTCTTTTAACTCTGGCTAGTATTTGTCATTTTAAATGGCTAGAAACCTAACTTGTGAATGATCACTTTGTCCCAGGAATGAAGTTGATATTTTTTGTGCAAACAGAATGTTTGCTCTTAAGGGGAGAGCTGTTTGTGTGCTTTGTATCTTGCTCTTTCATTTATTGTAGCAAGTTTCAGAGCAGGAACCCCAGAGCAAAAAGCAGTGCACACAGTGTGTTCTGGTAGGGCCCGCTGTCTTGGAACCTGGGGTTGGTGTTTGAGGCCAGCAAGCAGAGGTCCATTCTGAGCTCAAGGCCAGGGCTGGGGTCTTGACCATGGCCCTCAGGGAGCCTTTCCTTGTGTGGAGCTACAGAATAGAGTGTTTAGATGGAAAGGAAGCCGTCAGCGGGCTGGCTGCCGCCTGCAGTCTCAGCAGCACCACAGACGGAAGGCTCACTGGGCTGGGGCTGCTCCACAGAAAGCCACATCACGCCCTTGCTGGTGGATCGTGTTCGGTGTTAAACAAGCCACAGCAATGGGACAGGAAAAATCCCACCCGGGAAGTCCTCCTGAGCTGACCCATACTGGCATGTGCAGATTTAAAAAAAATACTTGCGGAACTCTATACAGGTTCACCTTGGCCGTCATTTAAAGATGTTCCGCTCGGAGGGTTCCGGGCTGGTCCAGGGAGAAAGCTGGTCTTCCCTGAGACGTGGTCGAGCTCCCTGCGTTTTCCTTGCCTGTCTGTGCATGTGGGTGTGTTTTCACTGGTGCAGTCCCCAGGTGAGGTGTGGTGACCTGCAGCCTCAGGTACTGCCGCGCGCGCATCCCTAGAACAGGACCTCCCGTGGCCACTGATGTGGCTGCCCGTCCTGCGCCACTCTCTCCTCCCCGTCCTCTTTACTCCCCCCAGTTCTCCTCGTAGTGGACCCAGTGGCTTGTGAAAGGATTCTTGAACTTGATTTTAATTTCCCCCGTGTGACCTGGACCACCAAAGTCGAGGTCAGTTTGCAGTTTGCAGATGTGGGGATATTCCAGTGGAGTCCTTGCTGTGCTTGGGGACTTCCTGCTGACCAAGGGCTGGGACCTGTGGGGCCACTTGAGCTCATCAGTGCCTGGTCTGGCCTTGCCTTGGGGAGCCCCTGGCAGCTGCCTCCTGCAGATGGGGTGCTATGGGGGGAGGGGCGGACTGGAAGGCTGCTTGTCCTGACAGTGTAGCTCAGTGTCACTTGCAGGTTCTGAGAGAGGCCTTGCCTGGGCCAGGGAGCCCTAGCTGGAGCTCAGTGAGGAGGGCCTGCAGTTCAGTGCAGCTGTTCTTCAGGATGAAGGGCATTTGTTTCTTTGTCCACAAGTGTCCCCTCGTGAGTGGGGAGCATGCTTTATTGGGGTTAGATCCTGGACTGGAATTGGCTGATGTCCTCTGTCACTGGGGATGGAAAAAATTACTTGCTTTGAATCTGAGCCAGGAAAAAAGGACATGTCACAGCACCCACATATACAAGTAGTGGTGGGGGTTTCTTTGGTGTCACACAGGAGGGCGCTGGGACCATGGGTGTGTTTCCTGGGCCTCACCTGGTCTGCGCCTGTGTCCCAGGGGCCTGATAACAGAGGACGCAGAATTAGTAGATGGGTTGTCAGTGTCGGGGCCAGGCCCTGGGGTCCCTGGTGCCCCTGTCCTGCACAGGCCTTGGTAGGTGAGCCTGGGGAGGCTGGTGACAGATGGGCTGTCTCCAAGCACACGAGGGACTCACAGGACTCTTGTGAGATGTATTTGACCATGGGCTTCTGCAAACAGAACGGTCGCGGGCTGGCTGCATGGGCCCTGGCACTCTTGTGCCTACACTGGCTGGGCCTGCGCCTGCCCTGTGCCTGCCCTGCGCCTGCCCTGCTCCTGCCCTGCTCCTGGAGTACTGGTGCAGGAGCCATCCCATGCCCCTTTGAGGACGCACGTCTGAATGCTGAGTGGCAGGGGCGCGGCAGCTGTGTAAGGTCTGGAAATGCTCAGAGGCTGAAACGGCCTGGTCTCTCTGAAGGCCACCTTCCTTCTGAGTGAGAGCAATCTCAGATGGTATTCTTGCTGGGTTTCGAGAGGGATCTGCTCCTGTCCAGCAATCCCAAGAGGGAGGACTGGGCAGCATGGCAGGTGGGGCGGAGCCAGCAGACACCACATGGCCATGTTCTGTGCAATTTCTTGTGTGAAAGTGACGAAGCCCCCCGGGCTGCGTGCTGCCTGGCGTGGAGCGCAAGGTCTAGATTTCCTGGGCTGGCCGTCTTCCTCTAGAAGTTTCTGTGTGTGACTCCTGCTGTTTCAGTTGGAAGGAAGGGCTGCTATTCAGGATGACCATAGGCTCCTGCCCCAGTCCTGTCATGGGCACATGCCCTCTCGGGAAACTCGGGCTCCATGTGCAGCCCACCCTGCAGATCTTGGGAGTCCTTCCTGTTGGCCCAGGAGCCCAGGTGTGCTCCTGTTTGTGACCCAGGAGGGGCTCTGTGCATCGTGGGTCTGGTGGAGATGGACAGGCCTGCTGGACACCCCTCTCCTGGATTGCAGGTCTTTGGAAACCTGACATAGCAGCCCTTTGTGGAAGGCCCTCCATGCGTAACTGTCAAACTTGCATTTCCAGTTGGTCTAGTGGGAAATATCTGTCTTTCTCTCAGAATGTTCTTGGAGGAAACCTTGGTCTCAGATTTCAGAACTGCTTTGTTTGCTCCTGGTGGAGCCTGGTCCAGTGTCCCAACGCAGTCTTCTCAGTGGTCCGGTTCTCTCTCTGTGGGTGGAAGGTCTCAGTAGTTTTTAAGTGTGGCTTGAATCAGGCCACAGTCTAAGGACATGCGGTCCTCCTGGCACACCAGCTCTGCTTTACGCCCCGGTGGCACAGCTGGATTGTCCTCTAGACTGCCATCCTTACCCTGTGATCGCCAGGCTGATGTCAGATCAGATGGTTGGGGGAAATGTGACCCCAGGCATCAGGATCCTGAGTGACAGTGCCCAGGTTCAAGGACTTGTTCGTCACAGTGCCGTTCAGCTGTCTCTTCCTGCTCATGTTGAAATCAGCGTAACTACTCGGGAAGACTTGGTTCAGCCACACAGCCTGGAAGGGAGCCTAAACCTGGCTGCCAAGAGGAAGGGACGGTCTTGCAGGGCTGAAGGGTCCCAGAGAAGAGTGCGCTTGTCTTGCTGGCCCCTCAGGCCCGGCGTGGAGCCTCAGCTGCAGGCGGGTCTGGAGGAAACTGCAGCTGGAGCTGGGCCCTGCCCGGTTCTTCAGGCATGAAGCCGAGGACGCGGCCGGTGGGGTTTCTGCTTCCCGCAGGTGGTCTGATACAGTAGCTGTGCTCCTTGTGTTCTGAAGCCATTGCTTCCCGGAATGCTGCTGTTTGTCTGTGGAGGCCCATGTCACCAGAGGTGGTGTCCCTGCTGGGAACCTTGCCTCTCCCTGCGGAACCTGCCCCTGGCAGCCGGCCTGCCCTGGGCTGCTCCTTGCCCCGCACGCTGGCTCCAGGTCCCAGTCGTCTGTCCCTCTCCCCGCAGGGCTGCACTGACCCTCTGGATGAGCTTCCCGTTGGTGGAGCGGCACTGTTTGGCTCCCAGTTCCTGAGGCTGGAGACCACCTTGTTTTGTCAGATTTCCAAGCGCAGGTTGGCACTTGTAGTCGCTTGGGTGGTTGATGGCCAAGCATGAAGTGAGGGAGGAGACGCAGGCAGGGCCCAGAGGGAGACCTCTGGCCTGGAGGGTGGACAGGCCCCAGGAGGTGGGCACCCCCTTGGCAGAGTGAGCCTGTGCCTGCTGCTGCCACCCGCCATCACCCCTTTCCAGCAGGTGTTCTTCCCGGGCCCTGCCGCCCCTAGGAGGTGAGCTTGGTGCTTGCCAGGGGAGGATGAAAAGGTCCTAGTACTGCATTGGTGTGTGGCCACCCAAAGCCTTGGGACGTCTGCAGGTATGTCTGGCACCGTGCTACTGCAGCATGGTCACGAAGAAGTCTGGAGAGCTCCTGGGGGGGCGGTGGGGATAAGGGGCAGTCCTCAGGACCTGGTTCATGGCCGCCTCTGTCTGGTGGCCATGCTCTGCCCTCACCCAGGGCGCTGGGTCAGGCCCTCCTAGTTCAGGGTTCAGCCCAGCTTTACCTTCTGGAGGACATGAGCCAGGTCTTGCCTGTGCCCAGCTCTGCCACATGCTTTGCACATGGACTGTAAATGCCTGTCTGTGATGGAGGGGTCATGAAATGGAAGTTCAGGGACATGGGAACAGCTGTCACCAAAACAGCACAGACCGTTCGGGTTGCTCTGCGGGAACTCGGTTGACGACTTCTTGCTGTAAGACCCCCTGTCCCAGTGCCTGCAGGCCCCCAGCCACCCCTGCCTCTTGGCCTTCACTAGCTGACAAAGAAAAGGAGACGTCTTTTTAAGAGGTAAAGAGGTGGAGGAACAAGGAAAGCAGAGGCTGGGGTCTGGAAGTAGCCTGACTTAGGATCATTAGGTTTATTCCGGATGGCTCCTGGCATCCCGCCGGGAGGGCAGTCGCGGCCCCAGAGCCCGGCCTGGCACCCACACCTGTGCTCCAGGGCCTTCCAGGAAGCGGCTGGAGCCCTTCCAGTGACTCTGGTTTCCACCTAAGGTTCCGGTTCCTCAGCCGAGGGTGACAGGCAGTGTGGTGGTGGGGGGTCCTGGGAGTGGCGATGGCTTGTCCCTTGGCACCAGCCCCTAAGTCCAGAGCCATGTGAGTGAGTGACACAGGGCAGATGGGAACCAGGAGGGAGCTGGCTGGCCACTGCTCAGTGTGCTCTTTCTTGGCTAGCAGGTTGCTGCCTGGGTCCTTAATTTCCCTGGCAAGATGGAAAGATGCTGTCTAGATGCTGCTGTGAATCTTGGAGCCAATTAAAAGAGGGGTAAAGAAAACCACGCCATGTATAGAACAAAGACAGTAGCCCTTGTGCAGTCTGCCACTCAATCCACATGAACTGGCTGCACCGGTCACAAAACTGCATTGAGGCAAAACACTGAGAAGAGAAAGAGGCTTTGCCTCCAAGATCTGGGAGCCTTCCCTGCAGTGGGCAGCCACTCAGGATGGTGGAGTCAAGCGTGCTGCAGAGAGCTGTTCTCTCCTTGAGGCCCAGCTGCCTGGGCCAGCTGGTTCCCATTTCTAGATCCTTTTTTTTTGTGATGCTCAGAGACTAAGAAATTTTGCCGGGCGCAGTGGTGCACATCTGTAATCCCAGCAGCTCAGGAGGCTGAGATAGGAGGACTGCAAGTTTGAGGCCAGCCTCAGCAACTTAGGCCCTCAGTAACTAGTGAGACCCCAACTCAACATAAAAAGGGCTGGAGATGTGGCTTGATGGTAAAAAAGCCTCTGGGTTCAATACCTCGTACCCCTGCCACCATCTCCCACCCCCCAAAAAATCTTGCAGGTCTTTGCATCACGTTTTATATTTTCTCTCCCAACACCTGAGTAACCGCCCAGGCAGTAACCGACTCACGGTGACTTTTCCAGTGTTTTTCCAGCCTCTGGCAGCTGAGAGGACATCTCTGGGCTCCCTTCTGGCTTCTTGGTCCTGGTTCTCTGAACATGTCTGTAAAACAACAGATCCTCAGGCCGCCGCGGAGCAGTGAAGAAGGTGAAGGAGGCCAAGGCTGTGGGCCCGGGCCCCAGAGGGGCCACACCTGGGTGCTGTGCTCACTGTTGGCCCACATGAGCATGCGCAGCCGAGCTTCTCTGATTGGAGGAGGCCTTAGTGCCCTGGGCGCTGCTTGGCCTCCCAGTGCCCTGCGTGCCCCTGGGCTTGTGCCCGGTGTCCTGGTAAACGCTCCAGGGTCAGGAGCGGGAACGCCTTCCTTCCAGGACCCCTGTCGCCGGGCCACACCCTGGGCAAGGCCTTTCCCCTGTGCAGTGGCCTCCTTTCTCCTATGAGAGGCCGAATTGGTGGGTGAACTTGGTGGCCCAGGCAACAGGAGGTTCTGGGATCTGCATGTGACAGAAGAGAACCGGTGGACGCCACGCCCATCCGTGTTGGGTGACCTGTTCTGGAGGCGTTTCCGCAGAGCCATGTTGGGCGGGAACAGAACGGTCGCTGTTGGTGTTCCAGGCGTCGGGGAGGTTGGCCTCTGCCGGCCCATGTCCCGAGAAACAGTCTTTAGTCCGTCTTACAGCAAGCAGGCAGCTCGGACGCCATGAAGCTCTGTTGGCCCTAGAGCAGGGCAGAGCCTCCCCTGTGGGCACCGACTGGACTCTGAGCTGACTGGCTCCACGTGGCTCTGTGGAGTGGCTCCTGCCGGTGCTGCTGCCCCCAGGCAGGCCACCTTCCCCGTGGTCTTGGTGTCCAGCAGAATGAGGGGCTGAGTGGGCTGCTTGCTCCTCGCTTTCCCCAGGGTTGTCCCCCCTGCTTGCTTTGAGGAACACTGGGGACACACAGTCCACGGCCCCTTGCTGGCATCTGGAAACCCCAGTGCCACTTAGCTTCTTGCCCACTGTCCTTGAGATGGAGCCTGAAGTGAGTGGCCGGGAGCCTGTGTTGGTGGTCTGGGGATGCGCAGGTGCGTGGTGTGCAGGACAGAGCCCTGGCCATCCCGCGGGGCCCCTTGTTACTGTGGCGGTGATCTGCCTCCTTGGGGCCCTTTGCAGGAGAGGTGCCTGGATTCTGGAGCTGCTGCCCGGCTGGTGTGTGGGCGCCGAGTCTGGGTGGGTGCTGGGCTCCTGCAGCCCCCGGGACTTGCCTCTGTGGGGAAGCATCTCAGGGCCCTTGGAGCTCATGCTAGTGCCTGGTTGTTTCAAGGCTTTTCTTGCATTTTACGCTGCAGGGTTCTGTGGGAGTGGTGGACTCCATGATTGGGACTTCCTAGACTTCAGGTGTGTGGCTTGGGAGAGGCTGGCTCCTGTGGATAGTAATGCAGGAGGATGTGGAGGCCCTGGATGCATCTGGGGAGAGCTCTGTGTGCAGCCTGATTGCCGTGAGGTCCTGCCTGCCTCCTGCAAGCTTTTGCAAACTGTGTGAGCCTCTTGCCCATCACTCCTGGCCACCTGGAGGTTTACAGGGAGGCCGGCACACACCCTGTGTTCAGCTCCACCTGTCTGCCTTAGTTTGCAGGCCTGCCACTGGTGGTTGCACGGCTGGTTAACCTCCTGCGAGCTGTGGGACAGCTTTGGTTCCTTTGGATTAGAGAGTGTGTGTGTGTGTGTGTGTGTGTGTGTACACCTGTGTGTATGCCCTGTTTCTTCTTCTAACTTACAAAAGGGAGCCTCACGGGGCTTGGGATAACACTAAAGGTACTGACACTTCTGAGTGCCCACCTGAGTCGTTTTGTGGTTATGCCCTCAGCAGTTCCTGTTCTACTCGGGAGAACATTCAGACCACGTAGAACTGTCCTCCTTTTATATAACACGAATGCTGTTTTGTTTTGAAAGTTCTAATCGGTACTTGAACGTTGTAATTATGACAGCAGGGGTGAGGTGGCCTCAGAGATGGAGGAGCACCTGGGACTGGCCCTCTGCTCATGGACTGTGCTAGCTGCCGAAATGATGAATGTCCTTGAATTTGTCCTTAGGATGATGCTAAGTGACTTCTTAGTGAGAACTGGTAGGTTGCTCCTTCAGAGCTCTGATGGCATGTCCTCCTCTAGTCAGGCCCTGCAGGGGGCACGACCAGCATACTGGCCTCAGTGCGGCCCACTCCCAGCCTGGCATGAGGCAGACTTTGCAAATGGAGTGCTGCGGACTACCCGTGGCCATAGACCTACCCAGCCCACCGGCCCTCCTGCAGCCCACGGGCAGGCTCTGAGACTACTGATGAGTAGTGTTTCTTAAAAGCTGGCCACCTGGGAAAGGATGTGACTGCTGAGTGGACAGGGCTGCACTTGCGCCCCGTGGGTAGGAAGCCTCACAGCCCCACTGGCCCCTCTGAGGCGTGAGTCGGTTACGCGGGATGTCATCTGAGGTGAGGCCACCAGGAAAGGTTGAGCCCTGCTGTCCTGGTGTCTCAGTCTTTTCTGTCTCTGGAGGGGGGTGTCCGGCAGGTGGAGGCCCTTTGGTGAGGTGAGTTAAGCCGATCCCTTTCCAAGGCCAGGCTGGGCTGCTCTTTATTCCCTGGGGAGTGCGGATGCTTTAGGGAGAGCAGGGCAAGCCCTGTGGGGCTCTCTGGGTAGCTCTGATTCTTTGAGGAAGGGCTCACCTTCACTTTCACCTGACTCTTGGGTCTGGGAGGTGAAGAGTAGAGCTCTGTAGAGCACTTAGTGGGCAGCCCTGGGCCTCAGGGGCCTTGGGTCACTTCTGGGGGGCTGTGCATCCTTAACCTGTGAGGAGCAAGGGGCACAGGCCAGCCTTCTCTGGGCTTATTTGACCCTCTGCCGGAGAGATGTGGGAAGTCTGCAGGGGTCCTTGAAGCGAGTTGGGAAGCATGAATTTGAGTGGCTGTTTCTGGCTCTGGCCATGTCCTTCTGAATGGGTCTCCCTGGATCCACTGGTAACTCCCCACATTCCTGGGATGCACATAGTTGGTGATGAAAAGAGAGAAGTCCGCACTCTCTGGGGGCATCTTGCAGGTGGCGATGGCTTAGTGGACCAGACCTAGAATGCTTCCCCAGTGTCGGGACTAGGCTGTGTGATTTCATCCTGTGCTTGAGGCTGGGCATTGTCAGAGGCCAGGAAGACCAACTGCGAGGAGTGGAGCCATTGGCTTCTGGGTGCAGTGGGCTTCCCAGAAAGTGTGGGCTCTTCCTATTACTCCTTCATTCATAGTCATTTGCTTACCAGAAACGTCAGGCAGTGGGGCCGCTGGGTGTGGACAGCAGGGGACTGGGTTACGCACTTGGTGCTGAAGCAGAGGCACAATCCTGGGAGTGGGGGAGGAGCATTCAGAGAGGCAGGGAAGATGGAGAGCGGGGGGCTGGGTGAAGAGTTGATTCAGGAACACAGCTACAGACTTTGTATGTGATGGGCCCTGTGCCTCTCCCCTGAGCTGGGTTCTGCGTTGGGAGGTGTCCCTGTGGTAGGTGCACAGATAGAGCCTGACTACACACGTAGCATCTGATGGTGTGTGTAACACAGTGACAGTTGTGCAGCACCCGGGGCTGGGCTTCCTGTTTCATCAGCCTCCTAGCTGTGGGGCTCCTCTGAGCCTCTGTTTATTTTACCTGCAGGAGCATTAATCCCTGACCTGCAGTGTGGGGCTTAGCTGAGAAGAGCTGGTCTGAGGTCATTAGCGCCTGCTGAGTGCTTAGGAAATGGTGGCTGCTGCAGGAATCCTCATATTCTTTTAGAAAGGCAGGTCTAGACCTGTGTGCTTTTGTTGTGCTTCTCTGCCTGGTTGGATGACATTTGGGGACAGTGGCATCTCCATGTGGAGTCTGGTCTCCAGTGGCACTGGTTACCAGTTTACATCTGGACAGCGGGGCTGTTGGTGGGCCAGTCTCCTCCAGGATTTTGGAGACACTAAGGACAAGACCCCTTCAGGTGTGGGCAGGGTTGCGGGTGGGGAGCCATGTGGGCACCTGTGCACACACTGGCTGGCCCAGGGAGAGCAGCTCCCGGCTGAGCTGGGCAGTAGTGCTTCCTCTTGGTTGTGACTCAGCCCCAGGATCTGAGCACCACCACCTCCCCCTCATCCCACCCCTCCTGGTGGGCTGGAGGTCGGCCCTCTGGAGCCTCTTGCTGGGTGGACACAGCCCCTTCTCTGTGTTATCTGGTCAGAAATTCCATGGAGCTTATTTGTAACGCTTGCTGAGTGGCTGCAGGAGACCTGGAGAAGGGCTCCAGGGAAAGCTGTTTTCATAAACAGAAGGGTTTGCTGCAGGGAGAGCTTTGGGAAAAAGAAGGGAGCCCGTGAAAGCACATTAACTTGGCGGGTACGGAGGACCCTGCTCTTCAGCCCTTGCTCTAGTGAGCAGGCCCAGGTTCGTCCACATGCCATGCTCACGCCCAGGCAGTACACACTCCTCCCACGTATTTGGGTATCTTACGCAGAACGTTTGCTTGGGACAGGGGGACCCAGCATTTGTTTGGGGGCCCATCGCTTGGGCAGGCCATGTTGGAAACCCAGAGCTGAGCTCTTGATTATAGCCCTGGGGTGGGGCTCAGCACCATCTCAGGGGTCTACTGGGAGCCCTTGGAACCTTTTAGGGAAAGAAAAAAAAGTCACTGCTGGCCAGGCTGCCATGTAGCAGCCCTTTAGCCAGGACCCCCTCTGCACCTGGGCTCTGCTTTCCAGACCTTTGGTGAGACCACCAGGAAGGCCTGTGGTTGGGTGTTCTTAGTGCCCATAAAACCATGTGGAGAACCTTTTTCTGAGGTTTTGCCAAAGAAAGCCTTTTTTCTTGCTAATAGAATCGTAGAGGGGTTCTGGAGGTAGCAACAGGTGCTGCTGTCTCAGTATTTTTACCTGTCTCCAGAGGAGCCCTGTCTAGGTCAGATGACATAGAGCCAGGCAGAGCCATGAAGCAGGGACCATGGGACCCAAGGCTGCAGCCCAGCCATCTGAGGTGCCCCCAGCAGAACCACATAGGATTCTGAGATCATCTTTTGCAGATGGAGTTTTCTTACCCAGTGCTATCCTTCTTGCTGTCCCTGTGCCCTCCTGTGGTATGGAGAGACCCTGCTGTCCTGGCACCTGGGCTCCCTTTTAACTTTGTGTACACCATTTCCATGTCTAGTAGCTGGATATGGCAACCCCAGCTCCATCTCTACTGATCAAAGTCTGAGACTGCATCCAAAAACAAGCCACAGAAGAGAGGAGGGGCGCTGGCCCCAAGGCCCTACCCCAGCTTGTCCTGCTCCCTAGCCCAGGCCCCTTAGGATGGGGTGTGGCAGCCCATTCCCCTTCTGCAGGTGAGCCTCAGGGAAACTGAGAGATGCAGGCCAGAGGAGAGCTTGCGAGGCCAGGCATGCCCAAGTGCCCGGCCCCCTCTGTTCAGCCTGGGCACCAGGTTCTGGAGAGCCCTGCCTCCTGCTCCCCTCAGCGGGGGTGGTTTTGGTGGCAGTGTCCATGTGTCCACCTCCCTGTGTGTAGGTAATGAACTGCCATATAAAAATCAGTACCCCCCAACATGTGTCAGTTACAAAGACGATTCACGGTGTACTTTGCCTTAAAACAGTCAGCTGAGTGCAGCGTTGTCCCCACCAGACAACAAGGCCTTGAGTCTAGAAGTTGCGTCCTGTCCCATGGCTGAGTGGCAGCCCTTCCTGCCCTTCCAGGTGAACATGCACTCACTTGCCCTAGGTGAATGGGCCCTGGAGCTTGGTTTCAGCCCCACACAGGCTTGTGTGGCCCTTTGCCTCTTTCTACTGGGAATGCAGCAGTCAGGGTTAAACTGAGGCTTGCATTATTCTGGATCTGGGCTTGATCATTGGCCCAGGACGCTTAACTTTAAGCAGGTACCCTGTTGCTCGGGGTGAAATTGGAGGTGCATGGTCTTCCGGCTGCTGCTTGGCCCTGGATCAGTCTGCCTGGATCCTGGAGATCTGCTTGCCTCTCTAGACAGGTCTGCTTCCGCCTGTTTTCAGAGTGCAGGCCAGGGGCAGTGTGGGCCATGGAGCCGAGGGCTGCCTGGAGGGCCTGAGTACCCCTCACTGGGGAGGAGAGACCCAACCAGGCCAGCCTCCCGGATCCCCAGATCCCACCGACCCTCAGCCCCTCCCTGTGGTTCAGAATGTCTTTCCTCCTGGAAGCTGCCGTTCACCTGGGTTGATTTTGTTTAGGTCTGGAGCACCGTCCTCTGGGACTCCAGCAGGGAAGAGCACCTACGGAGCCATGGGCATTAGGAAATGTCTCTGAAGACAGTGGTGCTGCCGAAAGCTGGGTGGTTTCTAAATTCATTCCAGAGACTCTGGCCTTTTTTTTTTTAGTTTTGATAGACCTTTATTTTTTATTTATTTATATGTGGTGCTGAGAATCGAACGCAGTGCCTCACAAATGCCGGGCAGGTGCTCTACCACTGAGCCCCAGCCCCAGCCCAAGATTCTGGCTTTTGAGGACTCATGGAGGTGGGAAGTGGGATCTGGGGTGCTAGTGAGACTTTATTGGCCTTTTCTCAGTGCCAAGTGTTGCAGGTGCTTAACCCAAAGGAGCTCCTTCATCTTCCCAGCATCCCATTCTAGAACTTCCCCTGTTGTCCTGATGAGGAGGCTGAGGCCCGGGTGTCCCCCCACTTGCCATGGTCACAGCAGAGGGGGCAGGGCCAGGGCCCACCCAGACAGCCCAACCCGGGGTAGGCATGTAGATTCGGCTCCCCACCGTGCGCAGCTCATGATGCTCATTGAGGTCGGGCCTTCTGAAAAGGACAGGAGCCACATTTCAAAGCTGGGAAGGAAGGAGTTGTTGACTGTGGCTAGCCCATTGATGCTTAGTGACACCTGAGGTGCCCGTTGGTGCTTCCTTGGGCCCCTCCTCGTGTGTCTGACGTTGGTGGTCTGGACAGGCGAGTGTACCTCCAGAGGCCTCCGGATAGGTTTGGGCTCACTGCTGGCTCTTACAGGCCCTGTGCCTGGGGCAGAGCCCAGCCTCACCTTGTTGGTGACCCTGGACTTGGTGTTCAGCCTGCCTGAGCCTCAGGTCTACAAGGGGAGGAGGAGTGGGCTGTCCCTGACAACGGATGGTGGATCGAGGCTGGTGGCCTCTCTGTAGAAGGTCTCGTCTGAGCCTGGCCTGCGGAGAGTGTGAGCGTGACTTGTGCACTGTGTGTTTATATCAGGGCAGCACTGTCCCGTCCTTAAAGAAAACACCTCCATCCTTGCCCCTGAAGATTCTTTCTCTTTTTCTTGCTGCCCTCCTCTCTGATGGAGTTTTTGCGCTCTCTGGTCTGTGTCTTCCCTTGGTCTCCATTTCCCAGCTTTCTCTACCTCTGATGTGGATGATTGATTCAGAGAGTCGAGCATGACCAGGAAAGCCATGTTTTGCATCTGACCTCTTTGACCTCTGGGAAGTACTCAGAGTCCTCCTGAATGTTCTCATGAGAAGTCTTCATCCATTTCCTTTTCCTCCCGTCTTAGCCTTCAGGAGAAGTAGGAGGACTCCAGAGAGGCCAGCCTACTTTGCCTCACATGGAGTTCCAGGAAGCTGGGTCTGGCTCTCCCAGAGGAGCAGGGTTAGGGTGAGATGGGGCTGCCTTCCTCAGCAAACGTGCACCTAGCAGGGGGCAGCTGCACATGTCCTGCGCAGACTGATGGTACAAGGACCCTTGGGAGGATGTGAACATGCACTGACGTGAGCCTGTGAGGCCGTGGCCAGAGCCTCCAACAGCCCTGTTTTTAATAAGGAAAAGACAGTTTCGTATACACTTCATTAAAGCTTTTCTTATTTGCCAACTTAGATGTCATAAGAAAAGGACAGTGTGGGGGTCTGGGGAAGCAAGTGCTGGTGTCTTGTGTCCCTGTGTGTCCATGTGCCAAGCTAACCTGGTCTTGGTGAGGCCAGGCGGGGACTGCTTCTGCCGAGGGGTTGGTTGGTTTATGATGTCCCTCTCATCATAAACCTCATTCACTAAGCTTCTACACCAGCGTTTGATTGTGAGAGAAGTGTGTATCCTCTGGAGAAAGGAAGAACCAGCTAGCGCAGATGACAGAGAGCAGGAGGTACCCTGTAATCCCTCCTCCCAGGTGTGACCCTGTTCCTGTTGTGTCAGATCCTTCCAGGAATGCTGCATGCCCTTTGGTTGGCTTTCTGTCACTGTAACCAGTTCCTGAGATAATCAGCTTATCAAGAGAAAAGGTTGATTGTGCCTCCTAGTTTCGGAGGGTTCAGTGGGTGATAGAGTGGGCCCCCTAGCTTTGGGCTGTGGTGCGGCAGCCGGTCATGACAGAAGCATGCCGCAGAGCAGAACCCTCACTCTGTGTCCAGGAGGTGAGAGATGGGGCATGCCCCCAGTGACCTATGACCTCTCTCTGGGCCCCACCTCCTAGGGGTTCTCCCCCTCCTCATGGTACCTCCCTGGGCTCAGTCTTCGGAGACATTCAAGATCCATCTGTAGCACCCATGAAACCAAGTATATAGTTTTGCTTTTTAAAAACAGCTTTGTTGAAATACGGTTAATGTACTATAAAATTCACCCTTTAAGATGGTTTTCAGCGTGACAATTCAGTATGTTATTTCTTTTCATAGTAGTATAACCATAATCACTCTTTAATTCGAGAATATTTTGTTACCCCCCCCCCCCCATTCTCCCACTGGGCTCGTCCCTCCTCCAGCCCCGCAGCCTGAGGCTTGTGTCTCTGGATCTGCTTGTCCTGGCCTTCCCTGTACACAGGTCACACTGCGTGTGTAGCATGGTGTCTGCCAGGTTCACCTGTGACTTGCCGTACCAGAATTCCCCCCCTTGTAAGGCTGCGTGGCTTGCGTTCCGCCTCGCGCCTGATCCCATCCTGCTTGCCCACTGGCCTGTGGATGGGTGCTGCTGTCAGTTGGATCCCAGTGGCAAATTCTGAGGGTGCTTGCTGCTCCGTGTCCTTGCCATGGTGGTTATATCTGTCTTTTTTTCTGTATAGGTGTCTAAGTGGGTGTGGAGTGGTGTTTTATTGTAGTTTGACTGATAGATAATAGTGTTGAAAGACTTTTCTTGGGTGTGTTGACCATCGTATATCTTCTTAGAAGAGATGCCTATTCAAATCTTTATCCATTTTTGCATTGAGTTATTTCTCTCTTCATTGAGCTGAAAGATCTCCTTCTGTGGTCTGCATATCTGGCCCTCATCTGGTACGTGATTTGCACATAGATTCTTTGGCTTGTCTTTTCACGTTCTCGACGTTGTTCTTTGATGTACCTGAGGGTCTGCTTGGAATGAAATCCGCCATCAGTGCGGTCCTCAGGTTGCTTTCCCCTGCGTGGGCTCACATGTTCTGTGTCAGCCTTTGCAGCTGTCCTTTTCGGCAGGACCCTGGCCTTGCCACCAGGCTGCTGCGCTGCTGTTTGTTGGCCCAGAGCACTGTGCGGTGCTCCTTGGTTGTTCTCGCTTCCCAGCTGTGAGCAGTGCTGCAGGGGTCCTGCTTGAGCAAGGTTACCCCGCATTTGCAGTGCTGGGGTTGACTAGCTAGCTTTCTCCCCTCCCCTTCCCCTCCTGGTGGGCACTAATGGCCCCTGAGGGTGTCTACACCCTAGTCCCCGGAACCTGTGAAATGTTACCTTACATGGGAAAGGGAATTTGCAGACAGAGATAAGGCTAAGAGCTTTGGGGAGGACGACCTCATGGGCCCGTGTAACCACAGGGTACATAAAGGTAGAAGAGGAACGAGGAAGGGCAGGAGGCTTGACTGGGAGGGTCAGATGGGGCAGCCCTGCTGGCTTTGCTGACAAAGGGGACTGTGCACTGAAGACTGCCTTAGGAAAACAGGGAAACGGGTTCTCCCAGGAGCCTTCAGAGAGGACTGTGCCCCGCGGATGCCTCATTTCCCGTACCAACACTACGCTGGGCTTTTCACCCCCAAACTGCGGCAGAGTAAGTGAATGTTCTGCCAGGAGATTGGTGCCTGGTACTGCAGCCAGAGGAAGTGTGTACCAGGGCCGCACGGGCCTTAGAACTTCAGGAGCCACATTTTCTACTGGCCAAGTGATGGTGTGGGAAATCTCAGGTTTCATGTGTCCTTTTAAAAGGTAGTAAAAGACATCGACCGTACTGTCACACAGACATGACGAGAGTGTCCTTCAAAGTGTGCCTGTGGCCCGATGCTGGGTGTGTGGAAGGAAAAGGTGGCTCATGGAGGCCAGAGTGCAGCCACCGTCTCCCCGGGCAGGTGTGTGTGTGTGTGTGGCTTTTGCAGTCTCCATGTGAACACTGCGTTCTGGCATCGCTGTGGGCTTTAGCAAATGGCCTGGGGACCTCGCCATGTCTCCAGGGTTGTTTCCTGAGGAAACGTGTCTCCAAGTCTAAACCATCCCCAAGGGTTGACCTTGTGGACGTCCAGGCTTGTGCACATCGATGGTTGCCTGGGTGTGTGTGGAGGGTCAGGACGGCTGCGAAGCCCTCCATGGATATGGGGCAGGGTCGAGGTGGGAGGGGTTTCCCACGGGATAGAGTTGGTCTTAATCCCTGCCGTGGACTGCATGTGTACTGTACCTGGTGACATCCTGTATCTCCTGCTGCTTTCTGTGGCTGCTGGCTGGAGGGATGCCACCAGGAGAGCAGGGTCAGTGCCAGGGTGGCACACGTGGCTCTCCTGTGATGCTCAGGCCTGACCCCACATAGTTACGGCCAGGCAGGCCAGAGTCCTGGAGGCTCACAGCTACCTGCCTACCTGAGGACGGAGAGAGGATTGAACAGCTAATTCAGTATTTAGAAATAGCATTTGTGAACTTAAATAAAAGGCCTATTAAATACCCTTTTTGGATTAGAACTGTAATTGACTTAACATTTAAGGCAGAAACTAAGGCCTTTGATTTAAAAACTGTTGACAGATTTGAGCCTAAGCCGCTTCTATTTGCAGAGGAAAGCCTCTGGCTTCCAGTCGAGTTGAAACATGACTTCCTTTAGCCCTCCCAAGTTTGCCTCTTGTCATATTTTACGAAACATAAGGCTTTTAATTTTAACTTAACATTTGTGGCTCTTCCATGGACCAGTTGGAGGCTTTTCTCCAGAGCAAACTAGTTAAGACCTAGACATTGTGGAAAGGAGCCAAAATGTTAATCTCAACAGAAGATGTGGAGTTGAGAGGTTGGGGTGGGTACAGTGTTAAATATTTGGATGTAAAGGATCATCTCGAGCCGTGTCTTCTTAGAGGAAGTCAGTGTTTGATGAGCTTTTATGGCTGTTCCTCAGGATTGAAAGTGATTCCTTTTATTCGTCTGTTACATCTAAGTGTAATTGAAACGGTTCCTCTATTTTCTTATGCCATAATAAGCAGGCAGCGTAGTCGAATCATAACGTATTATGACTGTAATCGAGTGATTATAGTGTGCAGTGGTGCTTCTTGCTGCCGCAGGGCTGAGGAGCGGGAAGCATTGGGTCTCCTGGTGCCGTTCAGCGCTGAGCCTGGGGAGGGCCTGCTCCCCGTGTGGGTTTGGAGCAGAGTGCCCGGTTCTGGAGCAGTGTGGACTGCAGGCCTGGTAGCCTCCACACGGCAGAAGCCAGGGTCCCCTCCCCTTGCCTCTGCAGACCCACCGGGGTCTGTGCGGCACTCCTGCCTGCTCTCCCTTGCCCCAGTGGCCAGGCCCTGGGCTGTCTTCACCCTCCTCCCCGGCCTCCTGGGTGGAGGGCCCTGGGCTGCTAGAGCAAGGCCCCCCTTCAGACTGCGCGGGCTCCGTCCTCGCTCCGCTGCTGGCAGCTGGGCAGCCCTCGTCCCCACTGAGGCGGGATGGTAAGGGCCCGCTTACCTGCTCACTTGCCTCTGGGCTTGTCGTGGGCACATCTCAATGAGCGGTCTGTGTCTGGGACAGGAAGTGCTGTCTCTTCTGGAGGTGGAGATCGTGGGCCCAGGCGTCTCCTGCCAACTCCAGGCTGTGCCGCAGAGCCTCCTGGCCTGGGCGGGCTTCCAGGGCCCAGACCACTCAGCCCAGCGCAGCTGGACTCTCTTCTGCCCTTTTCACCCTCTGAAACTGCCCCTGCCCCTTTCCTGGGATGCGGCTTTCTTTATAATGGCTTTGTCGCCTGACGTGGACTGTAGGCACCGAGGAAGCTTCTGGGGCCCTCTAAGAAGCCCCGATTTCTTCACACAGGCAGAACTAAGATGCTTCAGATCTTCCTCCAGAGGAAATAAACATTGATGAGATCCAGGGTCTTCAACGCACACGGGTCTCTCTGACAACCAGAAGCTGTAATTTTAGACCTATCCCGTATGTGGACTGTGGCCCGGAGACCCTTCCATTATCACACAGTGATCATTTTGCTTTTGGGTTGGGTGAGTTTTGATTTCTGGGTAAGTTCTAGGAATTTGTTGTGATTAACTTTGCTGTGGCTCTGGAAGGGCTCCTGGATGGGGAAGAGGAGACCAGCATTTGGGGGGTGTCTGGCCAGCACTCAGTGGTGGTGTAGATTTAACCCTCGTCAGAACCTCTGTGACATGGATGCTGTCACCCTCTCACAGAGGGACCCCGCCGGCCGGATGGGGCTCTGGCAGGTTAGGAGCCATGCTCCAGGTCAGGTGGCTCTCACTAGGAAAGGAAGCTAGGGGATGGGAGGGGTTCGGACCCCCCAGCCATGGCTCTAGGTACCTCCCGGGGCCCTCCCGGGACAGCTGAGGTCCTGCTCCTGGGGTGCGGGTCTCCCTGGAGGAAGCTTCTGGAGACTCCCAGGGTTTTCCTCTGCAGCCACCTCCTTTCCTCATCACGTGCTTTTCTGCCCACACACCTTTTAAAAATCTATTTTTGATCACCACCTTGGCCTTTGTCTGTTGGATCTTAAAATGGTCCAGCTACTAATGACCGAGATGTGACATCACATGATGCTTTCCTTGGAACCATAAAGGAGATTTAAATTACAGCCCTGAGCCTTGCTTGTGAGTAGCCTGACTCCCCAGGGACCCAGCTACTGTTACTGAGCATTATTTCCCACAGAAATGATTTCCTCTGACAGACAGTAGGCCGAGGAGGCCTCCAGGTGCCTCCAGTGGGGGCAGTTGTAGCCTGATTGCTCAGGCCAGATACCTGAGACCGGCTTCCGGCTTTTTGCGAGTTCCACGTAGGTGTGGATACTTCAAGTATACTGTCTGGCGCTGCTTCCGACTTGAGCGTCTTGCACCGAGCCGTCATTTAGCATGTGGTTGAGGGGAGGCTGTCTGGAGCCAGGCCTAGAGCCAGCTGTGGGCCCAGACTACCATCCAGGGCCAGCTGTGAACTTAATCCACCATCAAGGGTCAGCTGGGAGCCTGGACCACCACCCAGAGCCAACTGGGAGCCTGGTCCCTCACCGGGGGCCGGCTGGGAGCCTGGCGTTAGCACCCTGCCATGCTAAGTGGTGTGCCCACTGCCAGCATTTTAAGCCAGGGTGGAGGGTTCTGACTTAGCCTGGTGGTTATCTGTTTTAAGGAGATATTTTTCAAAGCTCATCTTTTCAGTGCCTTTCCACAGCTTTGTTTGGCAGGTCACATTTCATGCCTACCTGGTATGTGCAGACTGCATCCTGGTTACGGGGTGGCAGGGACCACCTCTCTGGGTCCATCCTTCCCAGGTGCCCGGCCTGTGGGCTGCTGTGGGCAGAGGGGTGCTCAGAGGTGGGCTGTGCAGACAACCTGCTTCCCTGCCCACCCTCACTGTGGGACTGTCAGCTTCTTAATCCTCACCCCAGGGTCTAGGGTGGGTTGGGGAGGGGCAGCAGGGGAGGTGGTGGCCAAGAGGAAGGCTGCCCTGGAGGGCTCAGGGGTGCTGCTTAAGGAGGGGGATGGTTGAGGAAGCCCAGGGTCTGGGTGGGGAGGGATGGGGAGGGGAGGGGGAGGGCAAGGCTGGAGTTTAGGGAAAGAAGTTTCAGGTATGAACAGGAGCGGTGCATATTCTCTACTCAGAGGGGCTGCTGGGGCTGGAACCGAAATTCTGGAACGTGGCTTTGGAGCCTGGTGTTCATGGGTCCAGGTTCTGCAGGTCTTCTTGGGAGCCTGTCCTGAGACTGAACTGTGGGTGGTTTTTATATCTCAGGGTCCCACCCTCCTCCATCCAGAATTGTTCATCAGTAGCTGCAAATAGCTGCCATCATTTATTTCAGATTCATGATCTCTTCACTTCCTTAATAACAAAAAAAGCATGCATTTAAGATGTTTATAGAATTGGGCTTTAGATCGAGAATTGTATATCCCAGAAGCCTGTGATTAAAGCCGTTTGGCGAGTCTGTCCTCTTCGCCTTGCCTCTGGAAGCCCCCTTTTCCTCCCTCCTCTCCCTTTTGGGTTGTTTTTGCTTTTTATAGAGAAGGCCAATGGGAAGCTAGTTTTCATTTTGTCCAGATGAGATTCCATGCTTTCCTTCGTGCAGGCTTTTAGCTTTTCTTGCTGGACTGAGCTTGCTTCGAAGAGGTTTGACCAGCCAGGCATGGTGGTGCACACCTGTAGTCCAGCTGTTCAGGAGGCCCAGGTGGGAGGCTCACCAGTTTGAGGTCAACTTCAGTAAGTTATCCAGACTCTTTCTCAGAATACAAAGGGCTGAGGGTGTACCTCAGTGGTAGAGCGCTTGCCTAGCATGCGTGGGACCCTGGGTTCCATCCCCAGCATCAAAAAAGAAACAAGCGAAAAGCACCACCTAAATAAATACATAAGCTAATTAGTTGACTTTAAAAGTTGTCTCATTTGCCTTCATCCTGAGTGACATGGTGGAGGCCCGCTGCTTCCGGCTGGCAGCCGTCGCTGACCACGCTCCTGCCCTGTGGTGCAATGTTTGCAGGGTGTTGTGGGGCAGGACCTGGAACAGCTGGTCCCCTCTGTGTTCACCCCAGGTCTTCCTCTTCAGTGAGTGAGACGGTCCCTTCTTTGAGAGGGACTGAGACTTGCTGCAGTCTGCTTCCCGCCTCGGAGGTGGACGGTCGCCCTTGTTGACAGTTCTTTTCTTCTCCTTCCAGCCCTGGGAAGCACGTGCTGGTCTGACCTCTGGCCACTGCCTTAGAAACAAGGTGTTTAAATTTTCTTGAAGTGTCCCTAGATCGTTTAGGTTCCAGTGCCATGGAGCCTTGGCTTCTGCATCTGTAGGTGGAGGTAGTGGCAAGCCTCAGGTGACAGCCGTGGGGGCCAGGTGTGATGATGTACACAGGCGGGTGGCCTGCAGGCACTCAGGGAATCTCAGGCGTCTTATGTCACATAGCGAAGCATTTTAAACACAGTAGTCATGTATCATCTAGCTCTGTATCTTCTAGTATGCTAAGCTCCAGCTGCCCGTGGCCATTCACATTTAAATTAAAAATTCAGTTCCTTAGTTGTACTTGCCACATATTTTAATATTTATTTTTTAGTTATAGGTGGACACAGTATCTTTATTTTTATGTAGTGCTGAGGATTGAGCCCAGTGCCTCACTGTGTGCTTAGGCGAGAGTGCTCTACCTCTGAGCCACAACCCCAGCTCCACATTGGCCACATTTTTAGTGTCCGATAGCCATGTGTTATTGGGGGTGCCTTACGTGGCAGTGCAGGTTTGGACCATCTCCGTCTCTGTGGTGGACTTCTGGCCTGCACGTCCTCGGTACCTAGCACCCCTGCCTTGGCATTTTCCCACTATGCACTGTACATGGGTCACTCCTTGTGTTGTAGGGACATAGCGGATTTTTATTTTAAAGTCAGCTTTTCTAGAAGATAGCCTCTCAAAGAAGCAATACCGTGCCCTGGTCCTGCATTTCCTGCCCTTCACCCTTGTACCTGTCGTGTGCAGAAAAGGTGACTTCCCCCTGTGGTGGGAGCCCGAGGGTCTGAGTTCTGTGCTGGGCTCTGCTGCTGGCTTAGTGGGGATTGGTCCCTGTTTGGGCTTGAACTTGATTGCATTTTGCCCAACAACTGTAGCAAAGAAGGCATGAACCACACAGCATCCCTGAGAACCCCCAAGGGTGAGGGGAGAATGTGCCACGCCCCCACGTCAGCTGGCCCTTCCTGACAGCCACCTCACCTCAGCTGTGCTGCCTGACTCAGGGGCTTCTGTGCTGCCTTAATCCCAGGAATGGCATTTGGCCTGTGGGGAACTCCCGCAGGGACCCCAACCTGGCAGCCTCCCTGCTGAGCCCAGCAGCAGCAGCTCCATGTGTCCTGCTTGCTGTGGTGGGGACTGCTGTCCACCCCTCCTCCCTGGTATCGCTGTCCACCCTCCCTTGTCCTGCATTTCCTGCCCTTCACCTTGTACGTGCCGTGTGCCCTGCCACTCCTGCCCGTCATCCCTGATGCTCAGCTCTGTGCATGTGCATAGCTCCTTCCCCTGGAGACTTCCTGTCTGCTTCTCTGCACCTGCGCTCTTGCCCCAGCCCAGATCTCGCCACTCTGTGTTACCAGGGATTGAAGCAGGGTCTGGAGCATGCTAGGCCAGCTGTGAACTACATCCTCTGCCATTATGATTTTATTTTGAGATAAGGTCTTGTTGAGTTGCCCTGGCTGGCCTTGAATTTGTGGTACTCATGCCTCAGACTCCTGAATATCTGGGATTAAAGGTGTGCACCACCATGCCTAATTTTATCCCTTCTTTAGAATGTCTTGCCCATGTTTCCTTAAATGTTTATTTTTAAAGCAACTTGTCTTCATTGAGTCTTTTCAAAACATTCAACTTGACTTTCATAGGTAAAAACCCTCTTATTGAAATTCTTAATTAGTGTTTGTAATGTTTCATCAGATGATGTAATTACAGTTACACTTATTAAAACTCATTTAATCGATTTGTGGGATGTTTAATTAAATGATGTAATTTACCATTAGAAGCAAGTGGACCAAAGGAGTTTGGAAAGGACACTGTTGTCCTTGAGGTCAGAGCCTCCACTGGCGGGTGTGGAAGGGTGTGGGTGAGCCAGCCACCAGCCCCAGCCTGGGCAGGCTTGGCAGATGTGTTTTGGGGGAAAGAGCCCCGTTGATCTGGACTCATGTCGGGGTGGTTGGCGCCATGGCTGTTACTGTATGGAGTTTGCATTTCTAAGTCCACACTCTGCCCTTCCCTCTTGCTGAGTCCAGTTTGCTGGGAGGTTGAGACCTCACGTGCTCCCAGGGCTGGGGCCAGCTCCAGTGGGAGCTGGTGGCCAGTTGCCATTCCGTTCAGCTTCCCCTGGTACTGGCACAGCCTTCTCCCTGGCCCAGCCCTTCCTGTGATGGCGAGGGGCCCTTTGGCTTTACTGGGTGCTCATGGGAGGCTCTTCATGGGGCCTGGGCCTCGGTGTCTTGGGGTTTTGGCGTATGGAGCTGAGGCAGGTCCCATTGCAGGGACATGGGGTTGCCCTCAGCTGCACAGCACCGGACCCACGCTGGGCGTTCAGTTCATGAGTGCACTCTGAGACCCGAGGCCTTTGGGGCTGGACGGACTCTTTGAGGTACTTCTTACATGTAACTGGTGAATTCAGCATTTAGAAAATCATTGCAAAAGCATCTGTGAGGTCCACCCCGACTCCTGTCATCAGGCATTAAAATCTTCTGAGCAGAAAAGCTACAAACTCTTGTACCCTGATGGAAAAGCATAAATGGTTGGAGTTAATTGTATGTGTCAAGCTTTTTTTTTTTAGTTATTATTATTTTTTTAGCTTCTGCTTTGCTAAACACATTAACTGTGTAACAAAATGTAGTTGGTCAAGGTGCACTATCTGCTAGAGAAAGTAAATGACAGTGGGTAGAGAGGTGCTGAAGGGTGGGGTGTCTGGTTTTCACCAGAATGATCACATTGTGACTTCAGTGTCATTCATGACCACCCACCTCTGAAGTCGCCCGTTTCCTTGGTTGGAAAGTTCTCATCGGCTTTTGGGAAATCTTGCCATACCCTTTGGGTCCCTTTTGGTTCAGGGCCATGGTTCTGAATGGCGCTGCTAAAGGGAAGGTCTTTTGCTCCCAGAGACCTGATCAGGAGCTGCAGTGGGCTTGGAACTCAGGGGAGGATGGACGAGGACGGAGAGGCTCCAGTCAGACCGGGGGTCTAATGGTGGATGTTTTCTGAGGTCTTGGTTTGGAACCTAAACCTCAGATGGTGATTAGAAAATGAAGACGTCTAGGTTGGCTCCACAGTTTAGCTATTGTGAATTGTGCTGCTATAAACATTGATGTGGCTGTGTCCCTGTAGTGTGCTGTTTTTAAGCTCTTTGGGTATAGTCCGAGGAGAGGAATAGCTGGGTCAAATGGTGGTTCAATTCCCAGTTTTCCAAGGAATCTCCATCCTGCTTTCCATATTGGCTGCACCAATTTGCAGTCCCACCAGCAGTGTATGAATGTGCCTTTTCACCCACATCCTCGCCAACACTTATTGTTGTTTGTCTTCATAATAGTCGCCATTCTGACTGGAGTGAGATGATATCTTAGAGTAGTTTTGATTCACATTTCTCTAATTGCTAGAGATGATGAACATTTTTTCATATATTTGTTTATTGATTTTATATCCTCTTCTAAAAAGTGTCTGTTCAGGCCCTTGGCCCATTTATTGATTGGGTTATTTGTTTTTTTTGGTGCTTAGCTTTTTGAGTTCTTTATGTACCCTAGAGATCAGTGCTGTATCTGAAGTGTGAGGGGTAAAGATTTTTCCCAAGATGTAGGTTCTCTATTCACCTCACAGATTGTTTCTTTTGCTGAGAAGCAGCTTTTTAGTTTGAGTCCATCCAGAGATATGAAAAATTGTGCTCTATATGTGTAATAAGAATTATAACGCGTTCCACTGTCATGTATTTAAAAAATAAAATCATTAATAAAAAAAAAAAAAGAAAGAAAATGAAGCAGTGACGGGGTGGGTTGTGGTCCAGGCCCTCGGTGGTCGTGCACAGTACAGCTTGGTGTAGTGTGGTGTTCCTGAGCTGGTGTCACTTGTGGTGTCTGTCGACTCTCATTTTTAACCTGATTGAGAAGGCGTCCAGGCCCTGAGCTCATCAGTGATAAGATGTACAAGAACTGAACGTTGACTTGAGAGGTGAATGAGGCGGGTGGGGTGGCGTTCAAATGTGTCAGAAATCCTGAGTTGGTCGTGGATGCTTGAAGTCTGGGAAGCAGACCCAGGAACCTGGTGAAGGCCTGCCCGTGAAGGCTGGTCTGAGTCTGAGCTGTTGAAGGAAAGTCCTCCAGACGTCCTCTGTGTCCTGTAGCTCCCCCTGCCCCATGGCCTCTGACTCAGTGAGCAGTGAGGGTGCGTTCAGCGGCCCAGGTGTCTGATGTGAGTGACCTGCAGACAAACACAGACACACGCTTGGATCTGTTCCTAGAACCCGAAGAATGCTCTCCGTGCGCAGGTTTGCAGGTCTAAAATGATAGGTGATTTTTCTGTTGAAGAAATTCTATTTAGCTCTTTCTTTTCAGATACAGATTTATCTCATTGTTCTTCTGTTTCTAGTACCCTTTTTCTTTCTGTAAAATAACTTTTTTTCCTGAGATTCAGGAGGAAGGTCCGTCTTTGAATGTTGACATCAGATAAAACATTCTCTTCTTCCTGTTTGTTGTGTTTTCAAAAGAGAAGACGTCCGACAGTGACATGTTTTTATAAGACACGCTGTACCCCACAGGACTTCTCGGGTACCTTTCCTTTGTTCTGAGGACCCGAACTTCGCTGGTTGCCCCTGTGCCCAGCCTGAGAGAAGCCACTTTCGTGGTGGAGTCTGCCGTGACCTGTTGCTTCTCAGAGCCTTGTTAAGCCAGGCAGAGCCCTGGGCTGGGACCTGGAGGCCACGTTGATAGCTCCCATGACATTGGGCCTCAGTCTCCTCACTGGCAAAGGTAGGGTGGGCTTCTGTCACCTCTGTCCTATGTTGATCTCCTGTATTATATCATGAAGGCCGGTCTGAGTCTGAGCTGTTGAAGGAAAGTCTTCCAGATGTCCTCTGTGTCCTGTAGCTCCACCTACAGGACATCTGATTCTCCTGTATTAGATTAAATCTGCTGTGTGGGGGGTGGGAGGGGCAGCCTGGCTCCACGTGAGTTTATGCCTTTATGATTTTTGTGTGGGGGCTTCTGAGGGTATGGCATCTTCCTTTGCCATTTCCTGAGAGGCTTAGGATGGCATGTCCTGGTCATGGAGGCAGACAGTGCTTAGTACTGAGGATTGGACGTAGGGGCACTTAACCACTGAGCCACATCCCCAGCCCCGCCATATATGTATTATTTTGAGACAAGTTCTCGCTGAGCTGCCTAGGTCCTCACCAAGTTGCTGAGGCTGGCTTTGAACCCATGATCCACCTGCTTCCCAAGCTGCTGGGATTTTAGGCATGCACCACCACGTCCTGTGCATTGCCTAATTGTAATGAGCTGAATCAGTACTTGGTTGGGTGTATTATCGACCACAGCATTCACCAGTGGTCATGCTATGTGCTTAAGACCCATGAACCTCAGAGGCCGTAGAGGGCGGGCTGAGTACTGCAGACGGTGAGGGGGGAATCTTGAGGAGAGGGACACACTGGCCCCTGCCAGTGTTGCCCTGCTGCTGGGAGTGCCTCTGCCCCAGCATTTTCCGGGGGAGGTGCCCGGCACGGGGCACATCCTTCCAGGCCCTCCTCTAGCAACGGATCCTGCCAGGTGTGAAAGTGTGAAAGTCGGGCCCCTGCTGCCCCTCACGGGCACTTCTGATGGCTGCTCAGGTTCCAGAACTCCGAGGGCTGGCGGAGCCATCTGTGGTCGCATCGCAGCTCCGTCCTGCTTCTGCCCCTCCGCCCACAGATGTTGTCTCCAGCTCATACCCGAATACCAAACTCCACCCCTGCATCTTCACCCAGAAAAGAATTTATATTGTCCCGAAATACTGGACTGTCTTTAGTCCCCCAGCTTCTTTCCTGAGGGAGATGGAGTGCAAGCCAGAGGTCATGCTGTTTTCTACTAGCTTCATTAAAAAAAGCAAAAAAGGGCTGAAATTAATTTTAAAAACCTGTTTAATCCAACATAACCCGAATACTATCCTTTCAGTGGCAGTCAACGGGTTTATTAAGGAGGTGCAGATGCGGCTGGTTCTGCTCTTTTTGGGACTGTTTGGGTTGTGACGTGTCAGGCACGCTCACAGCACATCTCAGTTGGAACCGGCCATGCTCTGAGTGCCCAGGAGCCACGCGAGACTGGCAGCCACTGTTCTGGAGAGTTTTGTTTTAAACCCGGTTCACTTGACCTTCTGGCTGGAGCTCTTGCCAGCTGAGATGCTGCTTCTCGCTGAGGCCTGCTGAGAGCAGGGGGTTCAGGGCGCATCCGGGATTCCCATGTCCTCGGAACTTGCCTGGGCTGCTGGTGGCTGAGTCTCTTGCAGCCTGGAGCATGGGCGTGCGGCTGGTGGGCAGGCAGGCGACTACTGCCCCTTCCTTCCCTGGCTACTTCTGTTTGGCTGAGCATTCAACAAATGGAGGGTGCATGGCCTCATCTCCCGTGGCCCTGCTAGTTGAGCCAGTGAACAAAAACTGCATTCACCACGCCAGTCCGCAGCCCTCCTCCAGGAAAGAGAGTAGGTTCGCTATTTCTGAAATTTAATCCCTCTTTCGACGGTGCACAAAAGCCCCATGTCTGCAGGCTGGGACCTGATAGATGGCCTTTGTACTGATGAAGAAACAGAAAGTAGCCTGATCCGGACAGGGCTGCCCGCAGAGTGCCCTAGTGTGGAGGCTGAGCTGGTCAGGGTACCTGGGCTGCCCCTGAGACCCACCCAGGTGCTGGCCTCTGCAGGTGACTCCGGTCAGCACTGGTCTTGCGAGAAGCAGGTTGCCACCATGGTCTCGACGGGAGGTCCAAGGGCTCACACGTGACGGGAGCGGAGCAAAGCCCCCAGAGGAAGCCTGGCTCTGGGACCTGCTCGGCCGTCAGTTGGTGGAGCTGTAAGGGACAGGTTGTCCAGCAAGCACTTTGGCTGTACTTGTGTGGCAACCGAGGCCCCAGTCACACAGCTGCCACTTTCAGAGCCTGTGACACGTTGCAGTGCCCATCTCCTGCTGCCTGCCATGCCCCACGCCTTCCTGGACATGGAAGGGACTTCTTCTGAAACAGTGATGTCTGTCGCCCTCTCCTGCCCGGGCGTTTGAGGGGAAGCCAAGTATGATTAAGACTTTGGAAAACTACACTAAATACAAGGCATTAATGCGCTGTGGGCGACTGCACAGTGGTTAAATGGTATGTTTTGTTTCACATTGATGTATGTACCCTGATTTATAAAACCATAGTAAGCTATTCGAATAAATATTTGTGTTATAGCCCTATAGTTTTTATTAGTGTTTAGGATCAAAGTTACTTATCTGTGACATTTATCTATCAGCATATCTGCCTGCCTGTCAGTCCCAAGGATGATCAAATGATTTCTCTTTTTCTTTGATAGTCTAAGTCTTAGAAGATTCCAGGGTTTTATTACTACTGATCAGAGTTGAGTGGTGCCCATTGAAGTGCTGGGGATATAGTGGAGCACTTGCTGGCCTTGTGTGAGGCCTGGAGTCTGATCCTCAGTATTGCAAAAGCAAACAGAAAGTGCCTAGTTTAATCTGGCTGGCATTGGTGGGTGGGCAGGGTGTACTTCCCACGTGGGCCCTATTAGAGTAAATGACTCCTGGTTTTTAAAAAGCAGGCATCCGTGAGCTCGTGTTCCTGGGCATCCTCGGGTGCAGGAATCATTTGGCTGAGTTGTTCTGTGGGACTGTTTTATTAATGGCCACTGGCTCTCTTCCCATATACACATCTTTTTGACTTCTTTGACTTTGAATATTTTACGGTGGTACTCAGGTGACAGCCGAGTTGTAACAAGGATGACACCCCATGTGTCACAGTGTCAGCCATGGGGTGAGCAGCTGAGACTGAACTCTGGTTGAGAGGTGATTATTCTGAGCTGTGGATGCTTTGCTGAATTCCTTGAGCAGGATTGTGGCCCAGCTGCTTGTCCAGTGGATCACAGCTACTAACTGCACGGTGACACCAGGACTTCCCACTTTTGTACATACTGCTGTGACGTCTGATCCTCGGGTCACCCACTGAGGTGTGGAGAGAGGGTCCTTTTAAGAGACAGTTCCCCCAGAGGTGTGGACTGAGGAGTGCCCTCCACGCGGAGGAACTGGGCCTTGACCTTGTTCTTTGACCCAGATTTGGTCTTGAATAAGAAAATGGTCTACATTGTTCTGGTTTAATTGTTTTAATATTTAATTTTTTAAATTTTCTTATTTTTCCTTCTGCTTTTAGTGGATGGAGGGAGATACATTAGTGAAGGCCACATTTAGAAAGAAGCCACAGGTGTCTTGTGGACCTCCTGGACCAGGACAGAGATTGGTGGGCAGCAGAGGCCTGGGCTGTTGGAGAGGTCGCGGGAGGGCCTGTCGATCCTTGGGGCCCGTGTTGGGGTGTCCTCAGCAGGCTGACCAGGGAAGGCCGGATTCTGGGCACCCTGGAGAGTAGAAAGGAGGTGACTGTCCCTGCCAGTATCGCCAACAGGAGGTGGTGTGTGTGCCCTTTCCTCCTGCTTCCCAGGGCCTCAGCATTCTGTTCCCATCCCCCTCCTAGATTTGCTTGCTGACCCTGAGTGACCCTGAGGCAGCTTGGGCTTAGGTCGCCTGTCCATGTGGTGTGTTTCTGGAACTGGAAGCAAACGTTTAAATGGATTTCCATTCATGTTAAGTCGTAGGTAGGACTCAGCTCTGCCTCTCCTGGGAGCCCCGTGGTTAAAAGTCGAAGGTTCCCTGGTGAGTGGCCGTCTCCACACGCACTTGGCATTTTCCAAAGTCATCCTCCTTGGTGCTTGATTCATGGAGGTGAAAGGCAGAGTGGGGGCTCTGGGCAGTGCCGGGTGCCCCGAGGTCTGGCCAGTGCTCCAGCCTGGATTCCAGATGCTTTTCTGAGTCCCACTGTCACGAGACCCTGGCCAGGGCCACTCACTGGAGGCAGGTGTGTGTCCTGAATGGTTACAGTCCATGATGTCTGCCACAGGAGCATGGGGGGTGACATCTTGTCAGCTTCTGGTCCTTGAAGGGGCGGAAGTGCACCAGCTGTCCCCGGCCCCTGCCAGTGGGACCCAGGAGCTGGGGAGCGCCTGCCAGTTGTAGAGGCCACGTCTGGGCTTAATGGACCAGCAGAAGGATGTGCCTCTGAACGCCTTCCTGTCCGCTGCGCTTGAACAGGTGCAGTCCGTGTGAGGGGGAGGGGGTGAGCTGTGCTCCTCAGAAGGACGTCTTCAAGTCCTGGTGCCTGGCACTGGTGCACGTGACCTTATCTGGAAATGGAGTCCTGGCTGGAGGAGGCCATACGAGGTTAGGGTGGGTTTTGACCCAGGGATTGGTGTCCTTATGAGAAGAGGGAAACTTGGATGCACAGGGAAGGGGCCGCGTGGGGATGAGGCGGAGGCTGGAGCGGAGGGTGCCAGCTGTCCACGGAGCTGGGAAGAGTCAGGCGGGATGCCCCTGAGCCTTCCTAAGGAGCATGGCTCTTCAGCCACCTGGATTTGGACCTTGTGGCCTCAAGAACGGGGAGAATGAGTTGCTGCTGCTGTTGTCAGCCTCCTGGTTTGTGTCCTCAGCTCGCCAGCAGGGACCCACTGGCTCCAAGTCCTCTTCTCTCTGCCACTCCTCCTCCTCCCTCTGACTGGGTCTCTGCCTTCCTCACTTTCTCAGGGTGACTCTGAGGTTGTTGACTGGCTGGCTGGGACAGGACTGTTGGTTTTCTTTCCCTGTTAAACTCTGCGTGCCTGTCCTGTTCCCTGCAGTCCAGCGCCGCTCTCCTCCCACCTGGAACCCTCTCCTGTCCTCCAGTGGAGCCTTCTGTGAGTGTTCTCCCTTGGTTCGGGTCTTCCTCTCCTTTAGCTGTTGATGTGGTAACAAGCTGCACACTTTAGCACAGCCCAGACCTGTTACCTTAAAGTTCTAGAGGTCCAGGGTCCAAAACGGATCTTATGGGCCAAGTGTCCTGAGTCCGTCAGGAGACTCTGGGGAAGAGCCCGTCGCCCACCTTCCCAGCTTCCTCTGGCCTCCTGCACTCTCTGGCCAGTGGCCCCGCGGCACCCTGACCCCGCCTCCCTCAGCCACAGGGCCTTCTCTGGCCCTCCCTGCCGCCATCAGCCCGTCTGGGTCCCCCAGAGCCAGCTCAGAAGCCTCACGCGATCACACGTTCAAGACACCCTTGCTGTGCACGCTTCCTGGGTTCACAGGTTCCAGGAACAGGACGTGGGCATCTCGGGGGCTTCCTGGAGCCTCCCGCCAGCTGCGCGCAGTGGCTTTGGCCTGCTGTCTTTTTCTTTCCACAGTTGCTTTGATTCTTAGGCCATCACCTTTACATAGTAGGTGGGTGATTTTCAGTCTGGGGTGAGGAGGAACTTGAAATGGGGCTACAGGAATTCAGTTCATTTTTATTAAACGTGCCTTTACCTTTCCAGGAGCTGGGCAGCGCAGCGCAGCGGGTGTTCGGGCTGTCAGGAACCAACTTTTAACGTCCACCACGGTCTTGTGTTCCACTGCTGAGTTGGCTCACTGGTGCAGACCCCAAATGAAGCCCCCCTTGTCCTTTCCCTCTAAGTGGAGGTTGTCTGGAGGTGTGGTCAGGAGGCTGCAGTGCTGCTAGAGCGGCCAGGTACATCCTCGGGTTGTAGGGTGGCACTGTCACTCAGGAGTATCTAGACAGGCTCTGAGGACAGATGGGTGTGGGGCTCGAGCCAGAAGGAGGTCAGCATGGCAAGTGCAGGTTGGCTGGGTGGCCAAGGAGGTGCCTTTTGGGGAAAACAGTGCCCAGGAGCATTTTAGTGGACTTGTGGCTTTGGTGTGAATCACCTGTGGTGTGCGGGTGGTGGATCCTTCCGTCCTTAATAGGAAGCTAAGGAGCAGGTAGCCAGTAATGACCTAAGGGTGGCGGTTTTCCTGGGGACACGGGTTGCTGGAGCATAGTTCATGTGCAACATGCAGCTTGTCTGTGGACAGCTTGAGTGAGCTCCATGGGCAAGAGGCAGAGTCACAGGGCGCCAGCTTGATCCCACAAGACAGATACGTTACTCTGTTGAGCTGCATCCTTGGTTAATCCGCGTGCAGTGTAGTGTGGAAATGCTCTCCAGATCTTTGAATGGCTGAGTCAGTGTCTTGAATGAAATCACTTCTGAGCTGTTTGTTGGGAGAAGGTATTTCCCAAATGTAAACATGGCCATAATAATAGAACCACTTCCCTTTCCTTGCTAACTGAGCGAGCACTCCTCGTTACAGGCAGAGCATCGTGGGTGGGAAAGTAGGAGGGTTTCCACTGGAAGGTCCAAGGAGTCTTGCCTTGAAGCAGACAGCAGGGTACAACTGGGGAGAGAAGGGAATCAGCAGTGGTGACTGTCCTTGAGCGGTGCTGCTTCTATTGCACAGTGACCACCAGAGTAGGGTGGGAATTCTGAGCTGGCCTCTGGGGGGTTTGTCACGTGCATGGAGATGTACCATTTCCGTCTAAGTCTCATAGGGATCCATTTTACTGAGGAGGGGCCTCTGGGCTTGAGGCCACGGGGGCCGGGGACCCTGAAGGCAGTTCTCAGAATTCATTTCTTCTTCTCCTACCTTGTCTCTGCTCACCCACTCCCTTCCCACCCTCACCGGTTCCTTCCCACTCTGGGTGCTGAGGTGCTGGCGTCTCCCTAGAACCCAGATTGCTGGTGCATGTGCCTATCTGCCCCTGATGAGTGACATCCCCAAGTAGTAAAATCTGATAGAAAGTTGTCACTGGCTTTTCCCAGAGCTCCCAACGGTCTCCATAGCCAAGGTACTAGGAAGCTGTGCTGTATTCATTTGGGGACAGTTTTGGATTTCCTTAAATTTCCAGAGTGAGGCGGCCAGTGGCTTTTCTGTTCCTTTAGAGTCTTCGCTGAAGGAATGCCGGGAGTGTCTTCATAGCCGAGATTGACAGGTTGGGTCTGCACACCCACCATGCCTCCTTCACACCATACGTGGAGTTGTTACCACTGATGAGACTTTTTTTAAAGAGTCTTCCAGCTGTGTTTTATGTCTGGCACATTTTCCTGGCTGGTTCCAGAACTTTGCCCAGCCCTCAGGTTTGTCAGCAGTTGGTCTTCTGCTGTTCGTCCTGCTTCGTGCTTACTTGTCTGTTTTCCTGCTGAAATACAGCCGCGTCTCCTTGAACACCTGCCAGATTCACTGGTGCTGCTTTCTCTGGAGGCCTCAGCAGCGCCCCTTAGCTGCAGCCTCTGGGGAGTCGCTGGGAGTGCTCATGCATTTGGAAGCACAGGCCAGGCCTGGAGCTGTCCCCAGTGGCTCTGTTGTGCATTTCAGCCAGCTGACTGTGGTCCTTCCTGGGTAGGAGACCACGCCCACTCCAGTAGATGTACCCTTTGGGAAGTCCATCTTTATATTTCAACGTTATTTTAGAATGACATAGAAAACGGCCATCATTTTTAGTGTTTCTGTGCCCGGGGAGAAAGAGGAACACTCAGAGAGGATGCAGGCAGAGGGCAGAGTACTCGGAGGGGAGACCCTGACTGAGGGAGAGACTTGGGATTGATTAGGAGGCATCACTGTTCGTCGTGTGTTTTACGTCTGTGCACAGCGATGGGAATGAGTTGACTCAGTGAGCTGGAATTGAGTAGCAGTTGCTCCTTCGTGTGGAATCCATTAGCCCTTTGCAGGACAGGAATGGGTTTAGAAAGTCGGTCTCTCTTTTTCTTGGTGTAATGTGATTCCCCCAAACCACATATGCCCAGGTGGACTATGTGTTGGACCAGCTGGGAGGTGGGAGGACAGTTTTCAGGCTGGCTGTCATCCAGTGAAGTGGCTCTGGGTCCAGGGGTCCAGGCTCAGCAGGACAGAGCCGTTGCGGGGGAGGCTATGGGCGGGGAGGACTGGTGGCAGGGCAGGAGCTGTGCCCAGCACCTGCTCTGGAGCAGAGGGGGCCTGTGCTCTGCAGCTGGGCCGCTGGATGTTGTATTGCCACCTGGATGCCATACCTTTGAGGGAAAAGAGTCTAGTACAGTCCAGAAGCCTGCGCTTGGCCAAGGTTGCTCCAAGACGCGATGGCTGGAGAAGCCAATTTTCTTCTGCTGAAGGTGCTGAGTGGGCTTTTGACCTGGGCAAGAGAAATAGTTGATGAGGTGGGTGGGGACCTGCACTACTCCCGAGAGCATTGGTATCCCAGTGAGGCATGTTCTGTATCAAAATAGGAAGAAGCTCTCCCACAGCTTCTGTCAAGGATGATCAAAGGAACAGATCTTGGGTCTGTGGTAGGGATTTGGCCTTAGGGCCACGGAGCTTCTAGGATAAGCCCCAGGTGACCCCATCCTGCTGCCAGCTCTTCACCTGACCTCGTGTGAGGTGGCTGGGAAGGGATAGGCTGTACCTGTGGTCCTCTGTTGATACCAGCCAGCCTCGACCCATGGTGGGCGTGGGAATCCTCTGATGCTCCTACACTGGCATCCAGACCCACTGCTTTACCCTAACTCTCTAGGAGATTCTGTCACTCAGCTGATGGGAACTGACTGGAAGGACGGACAGGCTTTCCTTGTGCATGGATGGATGACGCTGTAGAAATCCATCTTGCAACAAACCACAGCCTGACTTCAAAAACAGTGGCTTGAAAGTTATTTTAGAATGAGTGGCAGTGATTTTTAATGATGGGGGGGGGGATTTTTTTGTTTTCAATCATAGACATTTTACCTGCTTGATTTCCTTGTTAAATGTTTCTAACGAACTTTGTTTAGGAAAATAGTTTAAGAGTTTTGCTTCATTTAAGCAAATGATGTCTGCTGTATAAAGTAAATGCATTGCTGTGCATATAGACATACACTTACAGGTACATATATCATATGTTTTGGCTTTGAGGTTTTCCAAACTGCATTCAGATCATGTAGGAAAAAAGATGATGAAGTTCTGAGGGGCAATTCAAGAGTGCACGTATGTGTATTGACATTTTTGCTGTGCAGTGATCATAGAAAGGAAGTGGAGCCCAGGGTTTGCATGGGAGGCGGTGGGTCTTGGTCTCCCAGTCAGTGCCTGGGCTTTGGCCTTGCGGTGAATTCTCTCTTGGTCTTTCAGATGCTGCCCTCTGCTGGGGATGTGTAGAGCTCCGCTGCGGTACCATCTGTTCCAGTAGCACATGGGCGTTCTGGGTTTTTCATATTTAAGTTACTTGTGTTTTTAAAGCTGAGAAGGAAAACGAGGTCAGAAGTGGGCTGTCTTCCTTTGCTCCCTGAGACATGGGGATGACTTTCTGGACTCTCCACTGTCCTGACCTGTTAAATGGTAATCTATTCCTTTTGGTGGGTCTTTTCTCTGCCCTTCTTCAGCTCTTTGGAAACAGGAGCGGTCGGGGTTTCTTGAGATTTAACAGTTTGTCTGTTTTAAAGAGAATTAATAAGGGATGTGGTTTTCCAGATGGCTATTTTTTAATTATAGAAACAACATAAGAACATCCAAAAAAAATTTTTTTAATTTAATCTCACCCTATTCAGAAATGGCTGCTAGAGGCAAGCCCCCAGTAGACAGGGAGCCTGCACATCTGGGCCTCCAGGACATGGTAGTGTGACCCGGTTGATGGGCAGTGCTAGGGGTCCCTTTCCTGTTTCTCCTGGGAGGGGCTGGGAAACCAGGGATAGCCAGTGTGGTTCAGCCCCTGGAAACTGCATAGCTGGCCCTGGAAAGCAGGCTGCTCCAGACCTCCCACCAAGGGCCAGAAATGGTGAGATGAACCCAGCAGCCCTGGCCAGACTGCATAGAAATACTTGCAGAAAAGAAATGTTACCGCGGTCCGGAGGCCATCTTTTCACACTAGTTCTGTTTCCTTGATGTGCCTGTTCATGTTATTTGATTTTTCATAAGTGAGTGTGGCACTTTATTCTAATGCAACTCTGTGTGGGTTTGTCAGTGCCAATATGACCCTGAGCCTGGACTTTTTGGAGACTTATTCCCAGGAGCTGCCAGTAGATGGAGGGAGTGAGACATGACCCTCCCTTCTGCTTGGTGTTGGTGTAAATGCATCCCAAGAGCTAGCACTAATAAATCCCCAGCTGATGCGGCTCAAATATTTATAGCTGGTGATTTAGATGAAATTAAAGAAACTAGCAGTTGACAGCAATATGAGTTGGCAAATGCTATTTAAGAAAGTTTCATTGGTCTTTGAAAATCAAGGCAAATTTGCACGTTTATTTGTTTTGCTAAGAACAGTTTAAGAATAAATCGGCATCCACCAGGGTAGGCTTTGGAAACGTGACCGGGAGCACAGGGACAGCTGTCTGGTCTTGAGAGGTGGCAGTTTCGGGCAGCTTGTGTGCCGTCCGTGGAAGGGTGCATTTTTCAGTTACCCAGTGTGTTCCTGGTCATGTAAGAAGTGTGTGTGCTACAATAGCTTTAAGTGCCACCTTGACTCGAGCTTCACCTGAGGCACGGGTGGCTCTGCTGCCCATCAGCACTTGGAGCAAGGCAGTTTGCCAGGAAGCCAGAGAACCTAGCCACAGAGGCCCTCCACTCTTGGTTATCAGATGCTCAAACCGAGGACGTGGGGTCCATGCAGATGCAGGAGAGACCCAGTGTGAGACCCAGGAGAGGGTGAGGGTCTGCAATTCCCACTGGAACCCCCGCAGTGCATCCACTCCAGGCTGCTCCACCTCCAGGCGTCTCAGTCCTTCGGACCTCTTTTCTTCCAGAGTTGGTGTGGCCAGGTCCTGTGGGGCTGAGAACCGGGGTTTCTGATGGATCCTGGCTGCACCCTGCAGCTGGTCCTGGCCAGGGAGACAGGGATGCTGGAGAGACCCCCAAGGCTCCTGGCTCTCAGGCTTGCCGTGTCACCATGTGGCTATGTTGGATGGATTGTATGTACGTGCAGGTTGCTGGGATGTATTTTAGAGCAACAGAATTTCATACAGAGAAGGAGCCTTGGGATGAGTTAGGTCCATCACTTCCCCCCTCACTAGTCCTAGAAGTGAGAAAACCAGGGGCATTTCCTGAGGCCAGTGCTGTGGACTGAATCATGCCATCCCCAGGGGGGATGGTGATGGGGTCCTGAGGCTGGAGTCCTCAGCCTGGGGTCCTCAGCCTGGGGTCAGTGCCTTTAGGAGACAGACACCAGCTGTTGTCCTGGTGCACTCGTGGTTCCCGCTACTCAGGAGGCTGAGTGTGGGAGGACTTGACCCCAAGGCTAGCCTGGGCATTGTAGTGAGACCTCATCTTAAAATTAAAAAACACCAGAGGAGACCCCTCTGTCCCCATCATGTGAAGACATGGCAGGGTGACAGTCCTTGGCCAGCCAGGAAGGGCCATCACCAGGGTGCCTCCCCTGGCGCCTTACCCTTGTGGCTTGCAGAGCAGTGGGTGTGGCTGAGCCCACCTGGTCTGCAGCATTTCATTACAGCAGCCCAAGCTGACCTGGACAGCTGGACTGAGGGATGGGCATTGAAGAGGTTCCGCTCTGTCCAGGTCAGGTGTCTGCTCAAGTTGCTCTGCTCAGAATGACACCTCTCAGGCCCCCAAGGCCAGGGCCTGTTCTCATCTGTGCATCACTGTGGCTCTGTCACCCTCCTGCAGCACAGAGCCAGGGCCGTTGCCTGTGCTTGGTAGCCATGGAGCAGAGCTGGGAGTGAGCAGTGTTCACTGCACCTCTGCAGACGCGGCTCTGGAGACCAGGAAGGAACTGCTTCTCTTGTGGGCAGCGGGCCCCTGCACAGGCCAGGAGGACACTCAGCCACGTCCCTTGGCACCCAGCCAGCTCCCTGGCTCCCCTGCCCTTTCCTCACTCTGTCCCCTGGGATGAGAGCCCTGTGCCCCGGGGTGGCGAAGGTGCAGAGCATGGTCTCCAGCTGTGATGACATCCACCACTTGTAAAGGAAGCCATTCCAGGGCACCATGCCCACAGCCTCTGCCACCCCCTGCAGTTGCTGAGGAGTGGACCCAGAAAGCTGCTGTAACTTTCCTGCACTCAGTGCCCCCGGGTTATCCAGCTGTAGATTCAAATTGCCAAATTAAGTACAGTGACCTGAAAAAAGTGACTGTTCTTTGGGCTGGGGATGTGGCTCAAGCGGTAGCGCGCTCGCCTGGCGCGCGTGCGGCCTGGGTTCAATCCTTAGCACCACATACAAACAAAGATGTTGTGTCCGCCAAAAACTAAAAAATAAATATTAAAAAAATTCTCTCTCTCTAAAAAAACACAAAGTGACTGTATTTTAACTGTGTTGGGTGCTGTGACAGTCCAGGTTCTGGCTGTTGCATGCCTTAGTTCCACACTGTTGGACTCATGGCAAAGCCCCCCCCCCCCCCCTTTAAGATAAAGATAATTGATTCTGAAAATATTTTAATCAAAAGAAAAAAACACTTGAAGGCACACACACAGCCCTGGAGGTGTTGAGGCCCAGTTTGCTGACCTCTTTGGAAATCTGCTTCAGTTTCAGGGTGGTTCCCCAGGAAGATCGATGAGGCTTCACTTTCTGTGCAGCACCCATGAAGAACAAGGCACTGTGTTTAAAAATGAAGTGACAGGAACCCTGGGCCTTGCATCTGAACAGAAGGTGCTGGATAGCTGTTGATTGGAGGTGCCCGAGGATTGCTTCAGTAGTGACACTGCGAGGCCCACTAGCAGACGAGGGGCCTGGGCAGAGCCACTGTAAGGGTCTGACGGCTGCGCAGGAGAGAGGGTCCAGGGCAGGCGAGGAGCCCAGGCTTTCTCCTGGGAGAAGTCAGGAGTCATTTGCCTTCCATCAGGGATCAGAGTCCCTAGCCATGTGGTGCTTCAGGCAGGTGAGTCTGGTGGACCAGGGCAGATGGGAGAGGTGCCTCAGAGTC